>NC_024309.1:1367946-1398289 GCF_000523025.1 Cynoglossus semilaevis | reverse complement strand
ACTCTTTCTTTTGTTACTGTAACAATTGGTCGAAATGGTGCAAATGAGTGATACACCACAAGAAACATACAAACATGTTTGTTAGACATTATTAACTCCAACTCTTACAGCTGCCGCATCCCTATTAAAGTAGAATATGTATAATCCACAGACACTGGATTTTGACTGTCAATCCTTAATACAGAGTTTTGTAGCATTTAGTAGTTAACAAATTAAAGTAGAATATGTATAGTCCACAGACACTGGATGTTGACTGTCAATGAGTTTTGTAGCATTTAGTAGTTAACAACAAACAAAATTCTCAGCCACAATGTCTGTTTACACAAGCCTAATAAGCATAATTTGCACAATTATGTAATATCTGTAAGAATCGTTATTAATTTTTCCTCCGATACAACCCGATAACGCAATGCCTGGGTTTCGCCAAATGAGGTGCTAACAAGGGTTTTGGGGAAAAACAGCTGTATATGTAACAAGGGTTTTGGGGGAAAACAGCTGTATATGAAAATGAAGGTCACTAGATGGCAGCATTGCAGCTCATTTTGTTAATCTATTCTAATAATTAGGGGATTGTATGCAGAATGCTGGTGCCAGGAACTTGTCACTTACAGTGTTTTGTAGAGATAAACTTGTCCCATCTGTGACACAAACTACTGCTAATTTTATTCAGTATTAGTGGACCAGATATTATAATTATCTTATCTTCATCTGGGTTTACTGCACTTTAACATTAAACTTTATCATTTTTCATAATCTTTTTATTATTAATTTGTTATTTATTTGACATATATAATTACTATCCCATTGCATCATTACATTACGTCATTAGCATTTAGCTTCTTTGAATTTCCTTGACATTTTTGTTTGCTTTTGTTTTTGATTATGTCTGTGATATACATTATGACACAATTCTTAGGCTTTATGTAGCATTCAATTGCAACCTATTTTAAAAAAAACTACTGTTTATGTTTGGCTAAAAAAAAAAGAAGTTCAGCTGTAACAACTAAAGTTACAGCTAAAGCTAATGTTACTAGCTTTCTATAAAAAACATTGTGACACAGTTAAAAAAAGAGAACATGGCTAAAAAAACTGCAAAGAATAATAAGTACAGCAAGATGAAGAGGTTGACTGCTGTGCTAGCAGAATTTATTTTGTGTAGCTTTGTTGTTTAGCCGAATTAGCCATAATCGATTGCTACATTACAATGACCTTGAAGGGATCCCTTAGAAAATTATTCAGCAATGGCATTAGTAGCTCTGTGACACTGCAACCCTCTGTGCTGTGACATTACCTCATCATTTTCTTTTAAGGAACCACTATGGTCCCTCGTTGTGCTCCAATGTTTTATATACAAGGGCAAAATATAAGTACTATCAATTGCCTTTATTCTGTAAATCTGCTGCGGTTAATGGAGTGGCTTTTACTAGAATTGCTCAGATCACATTGAAATGTACCACTAGTTGGAACCGATCACCTTAATAAAGTACCTTTAAGGAAAGAGCAGAGCAGAGAAGTGAGACACTTTGTTGTTTATTTGTCTGCACTGCATGCATGCGTCGGCAAGATCTGTAATTAAGTTAAAGCAAAATGTGATTTTATTTTCTTAGGCAAAAACTTTTGAAAACATCAATATTATGAGTGGACTGAGCAGAAATAGTTCCTAATGCTTTTGGAGACAGGAGCTATATTTTAAGCACAGGAGGAAATAAAAACAACTCAAAAGAATAAATCAGTAGAAATTACCTGGGATTCTGTCACTTTTATTCAATAATAATAATAATAATAATACATTGATGATGACGTATAGTCGTATTTAGTAAATGTACCGTCCCCACAAATTAGATTCCTATAAAATATGTTAAAACAAAACCGAGCTGTAGTTGAGTCACTGAAATGTTTCGGTAAAAGTTGACGCTGAATTTATGGTTTCGCAACCAACTGCAGTCACATTAAAATTTTTAAATTATAATAACATTACAAAACTAACAATGTTGTAGTGAAGGCGATTTGATTTTAAGGCAGACAGAGAGGCATCACACAGTGAAGCAGTGAGAGGCAGAAAAAACACCACCTGGACGCTGTCTCGGTGTTATGAACAGCTCATGTGTCACAAAGGCATAAGTGTTGAGTCACCTCAGAGATGAAAGTGGTTTGTTCTGTTTGTCCGTAATCACGCACTTAATTAAAAGACCCTCAGATGGGCGAGACAGCGAAAACAAGACACCAAAATCACATGTATTATCTGAAGGAAGTCCAACATTAGTACGTGTCTAATCAAGGAGTTCAAATACCAGACGATAATGTGTTTCAAAAACAAACAGAATCTTGAAGTCACGCTGAAGTCACTGGAATAACAGCAGGACATTTTTGTCCTGTAGATTAACATTATCAGCATGAATCACTTAAGGTGGATCTCATTAAACAGAGTACTAGTAGAAACTCTGTTTCTGTTGTAACCCACACCCAACAAACAATTTTCTACCATGATAAAAAGTTAAGTACAGCTTTCAATCACAAAAAAGTATCACAAAAGTAGATAGTATCTTAAAAAGTGTTTTATACGCCTTTTATTATGATTTATGTTGCTCTGCACTTGTAATCGAGTGTATCGAGTGGGCATTTGTTTTGCGCAATTTATAAAACGAGACATACAGGGGTTGGACAATGAAACTGAAACGCCGGGGTACCAAAGGTTTGACTACAGCATCCAGGCCATGTATATTGACCCTGTGGAGTTCCCGACATACAGTTTTGGTGGAAACAGGGCAGCTGTGGTTTTATGTTTTTTGGATACAATCCGGGTTAGCACCCGGACATCCCTTTCAGACAGCTTCCTCTTGCGTCCGCAGTTACTCTTGTTGGATGTGGTCCTTCTTGGTGGTATGCTGACATTACCCTGGATACCGTGGCTTTTGAAACATCACAAAGACATGCTGTCTAGGTCACAGATGCTCCAACAATTTGTTCTCTTTTAAACTCTGATATGTCACCCATAATGTTGTGTGCATTGCAATGTTTTAAGCTAAACTTAAAATAGTCAAAATTACTCTGCAAATTGAACCTTCACACTCTCTTACTGCTCTTACTGGTGCAATGTGCAATCAGTGAAGATTGGCCACCAGGCTGGTCAAATCTAGCCATGAAACCTCCAACACTTAATTGGCCAGTGTTTCATTGTCCAACCCCTGTACATGTTGTCATGTGATCAGCACAATGAAACCTAACAAGATGTCAGGGAATTTTGATCCTCCCCTGCGATTACCGCATATACAGTGATCCCTCTCCTATCGTGGTAGTTACATTCAAGGACCACGAAATGGAAAAAAAATATTTAAAAAGTAGGAGCGAGATAGTTATTATATTATTTACGTATATATTTACCCTTTATGAACCTCCCCCACACTGTTAACAACCCTCCCTAGACTGTGTTACCCTTTCGCACACAATTATAGAGTTGTAGAATGGCGATTCAGAGCCATCAAAGTGAACGAGAGAGTGGCTGACACCCGTTGCTCTGATGCATGAGCCAATCAGCGTTAAGGACCAGAAGATGCTCAATTAGCCAATAGTACACCGAGTATGCATTTTATTAGCCAATAGTATGTGTACGATCTCATCTACGTAAACAAAGCTACTAGTGATCGTTTGCAAATAGGCTTATCTCAATTTCAAAATGAGAATCCACATTTGTCTTTTAGTTTATTTTTTGTTATATTTTAGGATATATTGAACATTTCACAAGATCGGATTAAAAAAAAAAAGTCTGCGATGTACTGAAGGAGCGCAATATAGAGAGGGAACAAAGGGAAGCAAGTGTTCCTAAAAAATTATAAATAAATACATTATTTAGGGGTTGCTGGTATTTGTGTACTCAGCAGCAACACAGCATATTTTTTTACCACAGCCTGTAGCTCCAAAGCCTCACCCAAAAGCCTGGCTGAAAAATGTGAACTTTAACAGCAGGTTATCCTGTAAGGTGATGTAAGCACAACGCCATAGCCCTGGCAGCTGTGTGATTGCTCTGTACCAAATGATACCAAAGGGATGAGGAGCAGCGATGACTGAATGCAGCTTGATTGTGGTTTCCTCTGGGAAAGAAGTCTCAGCTGCTGCTATTTACGCCAAACACTGCTGGGTTTTGGCTCTTTAGCCTCGATTTGTCCTCCTATGTGAAGATTGTTTTTATAAGGGACCAGACTGACACATGAAATTAATTGTGAAAAATAGGCTATCTCTGCTGCATCTCAATTGGGAGCAAAATGGTGCCTCTCTTTAGGGAACCGTTGCTCTGAAAAGCCACCAAAACTTAAAAAAGAAAAAATGTTGAGAGTATATCTTGGGTTCATCGGTATAGTTAAGAAAAAGAAAAAATGTTGAAAGTATATCTTGGGTTCATCGGTATAGTTTTTCAATAGTTCATGACATGCTAAATTAAAACCTTTTTGTATGAAAATCATCAGTGACATTAAATTCAAAATTTGACAAAAATTAACTACTTCTACCTTTCGAGTGTTGAGAAGCCTAAATTTGCTCATTTTGTGACGCTTCTTCTTCACAGGTGCAAAGGACATTTTTATTCAATCAGATACTTCATTAAAGGCTTTGAACTACTGTAAAATTAACAAATTTGAAATAAACTCTCTTCCCTAGTTTGTCTTATAAAAACACACTACATTATTCATCTTTAGAAAAACATGCTCTTTTCCTTTAAGTCATTCAATGCGAATTTATACTTCTGTTTTGTGTGTGTGTGTGCCTTTGGGCAAGATTTGCTGCTCAGGAATGTACTGTTCCTTGCTGTGAGTCGCATGGAAATCAAAGCCGTGCACCATGGCTACAAAACAGAAGAAGCTGTGTGTTGTGAGTCGTGATAGGTTCAGTGACTCCAATGTTGGGTGTTAGGAGGTAAAACAAAACAATGACAGAAGTGAAAGGGATGCTAGTGGGCAGAGAGAAATGCTATGCCAACAGAGAAACAAGGGAGTGCTTGTAGATCATGAGCAATTATAATTCCATAGTTCGTATATATACATACAAATATATAATATGCACACACAGTACCCGTCACTAACAGAATAGTGTCACTCCTAACTGTGCTATGTCTATGAGCAGCGGAGCACTGATGTTGAACTTAACTCTGAGTGCTATGTCTATGTGCAGTGGAGCACTGATGTTGAACTTAACTCTGATTTATTTTTCTAAAGACTCCATCTATCAAACCACAAAGACACATCAGGCCAAAGGGAGGAAAAAGTAATGAACCCTGGTGATAACAATGCACCACCAAAGCCAATAGTGACATTAACATCCCTTCAGCTCTGAGGAACAGGCGGTCTTAACTTTAGTGGCGTAATTGCTGTTGACATTATTATAGCTGCTCGGGATTCTTCAATGCAGATAAGTTATGCTACTTGGTGCTTCGTGTGCTCCCTAGCTGCTGTAGCTAGCTCCCCCAGCATGGAGGCTTATATCATTAGGAGCATACTCAGTGCTCAAGTATCGAGTTAAAAGGAAGCTGCCTGGTTCTGGTGCCTGATCAAAGTTACCTTTGTGGTCATGAATGTGGATTACCTTTCTTCTATCCTCATTGGCTATTTCAATTTAATTGTTTGTCAGATTGTTTGAACTGCAGATAAGTTGGGATTCATGTCGCATTTTGCATTCATACAAACAAACAAACAAAACCGAGTATTAGAGAGACAGTTGAAAAGACAAACAAACAAATGTGTCTTCAACAAGAAGGATATTCTGACGATATTAATCTGACATCATCCAGTGTCTCACTCAGGACCGTCTTGCTCCAACCACCACTGACCACATTCCTGCCAGCACTGATGTAGAAGCTCTCAGTGAGTTCAGTGCAAGGCCACGCTCTGCCAATTGTAAGAACAGGGGAATCCACACAGTGCCCTGGAGTTCAGCAGAGAAGAAGTTGCGATCAACTTTCTACATTTAGCGGAAGAGTGTGGCGAGACGGGCAGAGGACAATTCCGATGAGGAGATCATGTCAGGACAGAACAGCATTAGACAAAAAATGCTCTCCCCAAAAAATGCAACCCCCTCTCTGAAAACAAGACCACAGTTTAATTTCAAAGGACACCCAGCCAAAAGTGTCGCTCAGGTGAAACCTTGTGGATTTACATTCTGCCCTCCTTAGAATAGGGTGTGTTTCACCACACCTCTTTCTTTCTGCAACAACCCTCGTTACGGGTATGCAGCCCCTTTGAGGCTAAATACCAGAATTCCCCATTAGTCAGTCAGAATTGAAGAAGCCTCTTGGATGAGAGGTGAAACGTTTTCAAAAAACCAGGGCAAGTTGTCCAGTTGCCCTCGATCTAACTATTCTTGGATTACTGATGAAAACATAGTTTTTATGCAGTACAGGACACAGTAGCATGTGATAGTCTCAAGTAAATTTGCTCTATAGGAAGCTTAAGGTAGAATATATCCAACAAATTTTATAAAAAACAAAAAAACTAAGCATAGCATAGTGTCACAGAGATAAAGTTCTTGTGTGGGGACCGTTAAAGGTGAGAGGATGTGTAACATAGTGAGTAGGATATCTGCCAGGAATTGCGTTCTTGTGACTATTTTAGGATTAAGCGTTGGTGTATTTTTGCCTTGGCTGACACTGAGAGACTTATAGGAGGTATAAGTGGTAAAAACACACTCGACCCTTAGCAGCTAAGTATAGAAAATTGTGTAGTGGTGCATGATTAACAAGGCGTTCAGTAAATTGGATTTCATAGAGGTACCAGCAGAATCTGGTCAGTAACTTTCTGTGTCTAGAATTGACCAGGGATTTACAATATGGTTCTACCATGGATTCTTAAAAGGAAGTGTTTTGTAGGTGGTGAAAAGGGTTTTTACTGTGGAGCTCCTTTGAGTATTCCACCAGCCTAGAAGGGCTTTTTTACTCTCGACTAAAGTAGTGACCTGATTTTCTTAAATCTAAAGAGGGCCTCAACTTCCCTGTCATCTATGTGTAGGGCATGAAATATGGCAAAAAACTTAACGAAACTTTCACAACTCTTGTTTACCCGTATGTACAGATTATTTCTTGCAATACCTTGTATGTATGTGTTACGAAATGTCTTTTAATTTCGACAGCTGAACAGCGTTACAGCAAGTGACTATTGTACAGACATAGATAGATAGATAGATAGATAGATAGATAGATAGATAGATAGATAGATAGATAGATAGATAGATAGATAGATAGAGAAATCAGTTTCATAATCTGAACAGTTTGGGAAAACCTCCTAACCTAAGAGATTTTTTAACAATTATCAGAAGAGTAAAAAAACAGAATGGTTTAGCAAAGTAAAAGTAAAAGTAAAAATGAATGAAGAAAACATGTTTTAGAGATTGTGATGCAATCTCTGATCATCTGTCACTTGTGAAGTCTGTGCCTCTGAGAAGAGTTCTTTTATCTCAAGGTTTAGTGACATGAGGATGATATTTGAAAATCCTGTTTCAGATTTCAAAAGGATGGAAGTATTTGACTTGTTCGTGTTATTTTTGAATCTTTCGTTTTTTGTTTCTTAGTGTACCAAAAATTTCAAACTCAAACATTTAGTCAAACAATTACCTATCTCATTGAGGAGGCCCGTTGTCCTTCGCATTTTTGTACAAACCCTTCGTCCTTGCAATGAATTTTCATCTTGTCCCAGAATATTTTATTAATGAATATGAAGAAAAGTTGGCACAAGGCGTGCAGTACAGGAGCATGCACACGCACCCATGCACACACACACACATAACACAAAAATATCACACACAAAAAAAAATGTAATGAAGTACAATGATCACACTCTGTTTGAATTCTGGACCTGTTTAGTTGAACATAACGCTAATATGCTCGCAGGAATTGAAGAAAGACACATGAAAATCTTCTTTGACATCTCTTTTGTCATGGCCACCTGCTATCACATGTGTACACGTACATTGAACCAATTTAAAAATAGAAATAGAAATAAAAATATTATTATTGTTTTACAGTCTTATTTTGTTTCTTTTGTTACTATTCAGTTTGGAGGAACACAGTAGCAGCTGTGATGTGTTTAACAATATTTTTTGGAAAAATATTTGGTACTTAAAAGACAAAGAAAAAAGAAATTCAAATTAGGAGGTGATTACTGCATCTGAGGATTTAATCAATGTGTTTCCTCTCTCAGGCCAACTCTGGATGCTGCTGCTGCCTCAATTCTGACTCTACTCCAAAAAGCCACCAGACCCACCACACTATGATATATGTGCAAGTTTGAAACTCAGCGTAAAAAAAAAAAAAAAAAGTAAGTAGGTGATCGATGCAACGGCTCAAACTGTGTCTGATGTAAGTGTGTCCACAGAGAGAGAGAAATTGAGAGAGGGGGTGTATAAGGTGATTGCCTCCCGCACCTGCTCTTAAATCACTCCAAGACATTCATCTTCTTGAACTCCATGAAGAATAGAAAGTGCTAAATACTTGATAACCTGGCTCCCAGCCCATGGAATGCTTTGCTCCCCCCCCGCCCTCAGTGACATGAAGAAACACTTTTTTGATACATTAGTGACACGAGTCAAAAATGAACAAAAGCAGCAAGGCACAGCCTTGCCTCCCTGCCTCCATCAAACAGCCAAAGTCTGACTATTGCACTTTAGCCAGCCTGCAGCGGGCAATAAATAAAGAGACAATCAATGACGGCCAAACCATTACACTGATAGATAAGAGGCTGAAATTAAAAGAGACCTAAACGCTAATGAGGGAGATAGGTGCAGACAGCAAGAAGGCTGGTTTGCCTTCCTTATTGATTAGTAAAAAGTAGCACTTCAAGCTATACGGACAAAGAATGGAGTAAGGACAAAAAATATATCTATATAAATAAATGAGTGATGTTGAGATTGGTTGAAAGAGGTTAGAAGATTTTTTTTTCTTTTTTTTTCGATAAATGCTTAGGACTTGTGCTGGCTAAGAGAAATGGCTGGGCTCTAATGAAACTGTCAGGCCATGTGAAAGCCTGATGATGCTTCCCCTAATGCTACATTAACAGTAGCCCCTCAGCCACCTTCTCATGCCAAACATAATTACAGCATCATTACCCCAGTTGTGCGTGCCCCTCATGCCCCCCCTCCCCATCTCCTCTACCTCCTGCTGTCTTCCCAATTCCTTGATTCCTCGCTCCTGCACGATGGTACACCCTCATACACACACACTGCAGCAAAAGAAAAAAAATTGCAATTGATAGTCTCATTAGTTTTCCATGTCCTTCCCGTAATGCCATTTTCAGACGGAATGTAAGGAAGAGAACACACAACAAACAAACTGCTGCGTAAGGAAGATGGAGGGTAGATGAGGAAGGACAGAGAGAATAGTAGGGAGGAAGGGAAAGTAAAGTGGTATTGTAAGGAACAAGAATTAGCTTGAGGTTTTGTATGCCCACTCTTAATTTGGTTTTGCTGCTGCCTATATTTTCAGAGCCTTTGTGTTGTGTAGCACAATTCGTTTTGGAAGATTTGAAAAGATAAGGTAGATTTTGATGTTCCTTACTGCAACAAAAGTGATTTCTTTGGCTTTGTGCAGAGTCAAAAATGAATTGTTTATGATTAGCGCTAGTAAGTTAGATATTGATTGTGTGTCATTGATATACTCATACTCACACAATTACCTTAATTTTCAAAAACAAAAATAAACAGACACTACATGTTAGTGATGTATTGTCAACTTTCTTTTTGTACACACCCTTCGTCCTTGTTCCAGAATATGAGTGTACGTGTAAAGCCCAGTAAATACTCTCAAGGACACAGAGATCTGGCTGTATTTACTCATTCGACTATTTGTTTTTTTTGTTTGTGTCACGTGCGGGCATCGCAGGAAGCAGGCAGGACCCAAATGCAGTACTGGTGAGACTCTTTCTGGTGCAGGTAGTTTTATTTACAAAGTCCAAATTAACGAAACACCAAGAACTACCAGGAATGGAAGGCTCTTTGGAACATGAGGAAACACAGAACAGGAAACTCACAAACTGCTACAGAACACAAACAGCCTGACAGAACGAACTGAACAATGATCCAACAAGGACAGAGTGAGGGCGAGGGGTATATATACACAGGGAGCACCAGGTGACACAAGTGAAGCTAATTACCAAACAGGTGAGTGTGATCCCACAGATTACCCCACAAAGACAACAGGAAAAGAAAACAGACATTTGTTTTTTGGAACACAAGTCTAATAGATCTCAACTATTTAAGTAAAGTACTTTATGTACCAATAAAAGCATTTTGGAGGTATGCTACAATCCTGTCATATTTACGTAGTGTTTGACACTGTGTTTGATTTACCATGTTGGATTTTACAAGTAGTTTTGTCTTCAGGAAGTTTTGTTTTTGGACCATTTATCCCCTGTTCAGTTCAGAGTTAATTTCCTATCAGCCTTCCTTTGTGTTCTTACAGGCAAGCTTACTACGTATAAATCATTTTTGTTTCTTTCCCTTTTTTAGTTCCCATTTTTGTGGTAAATTATCTCTCAGCCACCAGAGAAATTCATATCTTCAGATGGTATTTTTGCTCCACCTTCAGTTCTAACTTTTTCATCTGTGCACTAGGCGTGTCATTAAACCTGATCAAAAAGAAAGAAAAAAATTCAAATCCAGCAATCAAACCTCGAAAACGGAAGATCATGTAAAATATTTCAAACCTCTTTTCAAATTAATTCCAACATATTCACCTGTAGAGTTTTAGTTTATCTTGTGACAGTTGCACAACTGCACCACTAAGAGGACAGAACCTAACCGTAAAGTTTTTCATGGAATAAATATCGTCCCAGTTAGGAAAAAAAAATAAAAACATCCTTCAGAAATGTGGCAGGCCTAACATCTTGGGGTTTTGAAAGAGACTCTGGGGTTATGACAGTTTGTCATAATGATGCTTGGGAGGTATGAGGACCTGACTTTTTTTTTTTTGCTACTTTTTAAAATACACTGTTTTTGGCAGAATTCCCCGTCTGAGACCCTGCAGTCTGTTTTGCTCTGCACATCTGAATTTTGCTATTTTGTTGGCTGGACAATATTTTTTAGATTGTGCCCAGGTGTAGCCTCTCCTGTAGCTTCCACTAGCTGAACTTACTTTCTTAGTGAATCACTATAGTAAAGTGCTTGACAGCAGAAACAGAAACTCTTTTCTAAGTAGCACGTTCATTGATTAATTTCTAGGGACCGTTGAGAGTAAATCAATTTACATTACATGATTGTTTATTTTATTAATAGAATTAACTGGACTGGAAAGTTTTCTGTGAGCTTAATTTGCGGTCATAGATAGATAGATAGATAGACAGACAGACAGACAGACAGATAGATAATAGGAACAAAAAATACAATACAAAACTAAACTAAATACACATTTCAATTTTTGCACTTATTGGTAAAATGAAGACAATTATGACACAGAGCAATCATTACCTGTTATTTGAACACTATGCTATGTCACTTGAGCCCCTTGATTCTCAAATGAATCCTTAACTACTAAAAAAAGTAAATTAAAGTACGTTTGTTGTCATGTGAGGACGGGAACATCCCTTTATTTCACTATTCTATTTTACATTAGAATAAGTTCGGCATGATCTCATTGCATTTGTATGGTGGTGTGATGGTACAACAGCAGTAGAATAGTGATGAGTGCCTAAAAAATAAAGAAAGAGCAAGAAAATCAAAGTCAAAAGAGTAATGAGAAATAGTGTGTTCAAAAAGGCGAAACAAAATGTTAATTTGAATGTTTTTATGCATGAGATTATACTCAGGAACCCTTGTACTTCACTGCTAGCGAGAGAGGAACATTGACTTCAAGGCGGCAATCTGACCAACATTGTGGATGAAAACGTCAAGCTCGAAGGGTTTATCAGAAGAACAATGGGAAGAGTGGTTTTATTCTTCAAAGACGTAACAAATAACAATTTGCTGTTGTGAACACACTTTATTATAAGCCTTTTTTTTTTAGCTTAGTCAGCAAATAGGGCCTCAACGCTCACCTTTCCATAATGAATAAAAGACTTTTGTTGTATGGTTGTATGACATAGTTCAATATTGATTACCTGCACCTAAAATCCCTGCATCCCCTTTGAGATCTATATGTAGTCACTGGAAAACGAGCGCAGGATTTGTATTGATTCAAAAGCATTAGACACAGCCTATAAATAAACCCATTATACTACCAGTAGAGACACCACAGAGAAGGTGGAGACGTGAGAGACTGTACAGGTGATCCTTGACCAAAATTTGTTGCTACGGGGCTAAGTAACTAAATTTCTGCCATATCAAAACTCATACTGTACGTAAGTACCTATATTACTCACCTACGCCAACAGCGGTAACATCAAAATCTAGGACATTCAAATTCAAAAAAAGAGTCTGACTTACACTTAAGAGTCAAGTTCTCAAAAGAATGGCAAGAAAGCTAACTAGTTTTGCGCAAAATAGTCGGTGAGTTAAGTCGTAATGATGGAACAAGACTTTCTAAATAAATAGTGGATGATGGCGATGTCATCTGAAATGCTGCAGGTCAGGGTTGTAGCCGAGGACCCCTCCCCCCGTATATAGTCGCTATGAAAGGTATATTATTGATTATAAGGTTAACATATAAAAATATTAGTAAATATATATGCAAATAAATCATATTATATATATATGTATATATATATAGGTCGAGGGCATTGTAAACCGAGGACACCAAGTGGTCAGTATCTTGAATATATGCTTAAGAAACGATAGTATATAGGACACCCTGCATTTAAAGAAGTGGTCAGTATCTCGAATATATGCTTAAGAAACGATAGTATATACATGACTACCAAAATGATGCACTTTGATGCATTTGGTTTAAATAAAAATATAATGATAAATTACAATTACTAACAAGTACATCTTATATTTCATGACCAGCTAGCCAGAGGAGACCATTAAAGGAGATACCTACATATGGGGTTCTATTCATGAGTGACAAAACAAAATACAAGAGCTGGTGGTTGAGGGTGAGCTGAACTGCAAAGCGGAAAAGTAATATATTTCAAATCTCACATAGTTTATATACCAGGGTGGAACCTTAGAGCGACATTGCTTTGAAAAGAGTCAGTTCAGGTGGCTTACCTTTCGGATCAAGATGCCTCCCAGGCGACCTCTTTTGGAGGTCTTCTGTGCATGACTTATCAGGAGGAGACCTGCTGGTAGAGCCTGAAAGACAGTTTTTTTTCTTTTCTTATCTAACCTGGAAAACCTTCTGAATCACCAGTGAAGAGCTGAAAAGTGTGGTAGGGAAGAGAGAAGTCTATAAAGTCAGGCTATGCTAACTGTCTCTATGTGTATTGGAGCCATATTTAGAATAATAATATATTAATAAGACTAGTAGTTGTATTGCTAAGAGAAAAGAACTCAAGAAGAAAGTCATAAATCTATGAGAGAAAAGTTGTGCCTTTATGAGAAACGTAATAAATTTATGAGATTAAAATCGTGAATTCAGATGATGTGTTTTGGGGGAGATGAGAGAAAAGCACACATTGTTAACTATAAGTCCATCAGAATAAGAAGTTCTACTTTAATATTGGGTACACGAATAAAGAGATACTTAATCTTCTCGTTTATCAAGATCATAATAACAACAGGAACATTAAAACGTTTGGGTTTGCCAATGAAAGAACCACACGGACCTGGAGGGTGTTTGTGATTTCGTACAATCACAAACGTCTTGTTATTCACTAAGAAAAACAGCATAGAGGGGCGTGGGGGGCTTAAATGTAATGCATCATTCATGCTGTAATGCATGAATGAGAACAAGCCTCCAGTCACTAGGTGGCAGCAACTCATACAGTGGTTTGTACAGATAAAAAATATACATGTTATCAGGTTCTCAATCGTATTTCAATTTGTGGGGTGTGTTTGCCCTCTAGCGGCTGTCACTGCGAAAATGACAAACGTGAAATTATATCTTTCAATATATAAGTCGCAAACCCAGCCAAAGGATGAAAAAAAGTGCGACTTACAGTCCGAAAAAAACGGTGATTATTGAGAACCATAGTTGTTAGGATACAAAGCAGGGCTGTAACCGTACACCTATTTGGCCCGAACTGTTCAGTTGATGTTCAGTAGAAATACACGTTTTCAGTATGTGAAAGGGAACATTGTCAAAGCAGAGCAGATCAAAGTCCAACTTCTGCTGAATCGCAATCCTGACGGGACCAGCTGGCCGCTCGCTCGAGTCACCAACTTGCATTGTGAATGATGAAACGGCATGTCTGCCAATTCATGCAACCCACAATGGGCTTTGTGTCTTACGGGTAAGAACACAAGATCTAAAAATGAATTGACAGAAACTGACTGGTGGAACAGGACAGTCATATTGACTAGGCTTGAAGCTCATGACTGTTGTGTTTTGTCCGAAAATGTACCAAACTGTGACGGTAATATGAAAGTACGTACCGAAATGTGGCTTTCCTGCACTGTTACACACCTAATACATGTTACAGTAACTGGCATCATACTTTTTGTATGAGCTCCCTCTGGTCATCTGACCCATTCCTGTCACTTTCAGTTCCCATTACCTTCGTCTTTCATGGCACATCTAAATCTACACCAAAAGACAAACATCCACCACATTGCTGCCGTATAACGTTGACACCTGTGTCTCAGTCTTCCTTCAGTTGTATACCCACTTTCCAAGCAGCGCAGTAGAATCTGTCACGTTGCTCGGGAGGACTTCCCAGAGGGAAACAGATGGGATTTTTTTTTTTCTGCTGCTCTCCAGCAGGCTAAAGCGAAGGAAAGGCATTGCTAAGAGACAGATAGAGAAAGAGACATTGAAAAGAGACAGGGAAAGAAAAGGAGAGAGAGAGAAATAAAGAAAAAAAAAGAAGAGTCAGACATGGTTGAATTTCAATAGATATGCAGGGAAAAAAGTCTCTCCTGGGCGTCAGGGCCAGACATGTTTATTTTGCGATCTGTATATATATTAAAATATTAAGGATGGAAGCCACAGCTTGGTGATATGTTTGGAATGTTCTCCAGCCTTTTCTGGATGTTTTTAGTCTTTCTTAACCTGATTTGTGAAGGAACTGTATAATCCAAAGGTCTACCTGAAATAACCACTGCAGTTCTAAGTGGAGAACTTTTATTCAAAGTGAGCACCTCTGAGTGTTTTTGCCTTTGATTATTAACAACCCACTGCTTTTTTTTTTTTTCACAGTGCAGATTCCGTGTGCTCAGTAGGGCATGCGCTGTCAGTCACCACTGCAGACTTACTGTTTCCTTTTTTTACTACATCTATAAAATTCAATTTTTTGCCTTGTAGCAGGCGCATGTGTTTGGATAGAAAATAAAAAAAAATCTAGCTATCTTTTTACAACTTAAACTCTACGATAGAGTTACTCAGAGATACTTTACATTATATTTGTTTTTTTGAATGCTGTAAAAATAAACCACCACTATAACATGTCCCCCATTAATTCTGTCCCTGAAGGTTATTTTACTGCCACGGGGAACGAGGGGCTGAAGACATTGTGATTCATCTTTACTTACCACTTGAGCCTTCACTCAACAACAGACAACAGAGATGGAATACATCTCCGTCTGTCATCATTTTTTATAAGCTGCTTTGGCTGTTTTTTAAAACAAATTGCAGTCCTGACTGTATGCCTTACATCTGTGGGACAGAAGTAGTAAAAGTACAGATACTTCAATTTGGAGAATCTGCTAATACTGATGATATCAATTGGATAACTTTATCTGGGCTTAGGTATCTGATTGGTTACAGTTGTTTTAGCGATTTCCGATGCTAAAATTTTGACAATTTTTGGACCGCTCAAATCGAGTCATTGCTAATTAAGTAACTGATGAACCACATGCAGTTGGAAAATTGCCATCTTTACTGATTAGTACTGGCTACTTTCACTTTAAAACTTAACATTTGTCATCATGCTAATTGAGATACTCTTTCAGATATAGCCATCAAAAGTTCAAGAAAACCAACCAAAAAAAAAAAAAAAAAAAAACAGAAACAACAGGCTTGTAAATGTATTTTACATTTAGTGCGAAATAGTGAAGTTCAACTTCATAACAAAGATAGAAACAATATATGCAATAAAATGTGTTCAATTGCGGGCTGAAGATGGCTTTTATTCTTGGGTGAGCCAGTTTGTGAGAGGCTTAATTTTTCGTAGTGTTTCTGTCAGATTGGCAGTTGTCATTGTTAGTCCAACAATGATCATGTAACTCTTCATATGTTACATTCATAGCTTTTGCTAATGGAGATAACATAGCAGTCGAGATGTTTGTATCTCAAGTCACTTTTTTACTCTTGTCTGTGGAACGGTTTCATCCTACAGAAATAACTTCCTCAGCTGCTCATGTTTTTCCTTCAACCTACCACATGCTGTTTTTCGGCGGCTCGGTGTGTTCTCGTGTAAATTTTCCTTCTGTGCAGAGTTACGTTTACAGCCCATTTCATGCGGTGATTTTGCGACACCTCCCAGCTCAACTTGTAGCAGTCACATTGACAGATTTCTGTGAATGTCCCAGCTGAAACTGTATCATAGTTATCCCTAAACAATCCGTTTAATTCCTCCTCTAATCCCAACAGCAAAGTGGAATAACATCATGGTTTTTTTTTTGTTGTTGTTGCATAGATAAGATGGATGACTCATCGTTAATATGGAGTGAATCAGAAAAATATCAGGGATCTGGTCAGCATCAGCCACAGCACTTCTCCATGCATTTCAGGGCTTGACGCAACTCTGATGATAGTATTTAGCACTGAGCATTACAGTCATTCCGGAAGCGTGCTCTCAGATCAGCAGGTTCAGGCTCAAAATAGAATAACAATCTCCATGACTGAAACTGAAGGTAAGATAAGAACAGGATCATGTGAGCAACAAGGTGCAGGGGATATCGCTGAGTGACGAGTAGCATATGCTAATATTCATCGAGCGGAGCCGGGTGCATTAGCAGGACTCAATACATGTCTGGATGCAAACTAATTAGGATGATAAAGTGCGACTTAGGACACAAAAGCCAGACATCGGTTATATATTTAAGCTGGTTCTAACAGGCAGGTAATTAAAAAAAGGTTCGGATTACCATTTTTAACTAATTATATCCAAGACATTTGAGTAGTGTTGTTGAGGTAAATCATAATATTTCCAGATGAAGAAAACATATAAACATACATTTAAGACTTTTCTTGTGGTACGGGTAAAGTACAGGGTACAGGAGAATTCCATCATTCCTACAGACAGCGCTTAAACAATTTTCGCATCCACATAACTATTTGGCAAGTGGAGCAAACAAATTCATCGTCTTGTGGCACTATACGCAGAGGACAACTTTGTTTACATTTGTTAGTTGTTTGTCATACTTTGGATTGAACTACGTTCGCTTTCTTTTGTTTGTGTTGTTTAACTTTTTTTAGGCATTAAACTATTTTTGGGGCACATATCATTTGGCAAAACCGAGGTATCAAGAATGAACAATTCTTACGGATATTACATAATTATGCGAATATCGGGTCAAATATATCGGTCAGCAGATATTAGCGGACATCTTGTAAGTGCAATATGATTGGAGAACTGTAAAAAATCAGAGTGAGAATGTCCTTAAACAGAGTTGAGAATAAACATGTTTTTGGAATAAATTTTTTTTTTAGTTTTAGTTGTTGTTACATACTTAGAGAACTAAGCTGAGATCATACGTGGTTGTTCAGGTGCGTCATACCTTCCCTTTACTGTCCTTTTTGTCCCTGACACACTTGACTGTCTTGATGTTCAGGGCTGTGTGGGACCCGTATTATGTCTTCTAGTACATGTTGCCCTTTGTACTGTTGAGAGTTTGTCATACTGTTAAATATAAGGAGCTGTTTCACTGATCTGTACGATAGCTATGGTCCAATCAGGCAGCTTCTTTATGGTAGTGATAAATATGTGCTTGTATTTCTCATCACCAATGTGCCAGACCAGAGAAGAGGAAGACCTCAGAGGAGATTTGTGGATGTTGTAAAAAAGGACTTGGGGATGGTTGGTGTAAAAGCAGGGGAGGTGGGAGATAGGGTGAGATGGAGGCAGATGATTGGCTGTGGTGACCCTTGAAGTTAACGGCTAAAAGAGAAGAAGTAGAAGAAGGACAAGAAGAAGAGTTTATTGCATCGGGACTGTTCTGGGATGATTGCAATGCTGCACATCTTTCCGTTAGTTTGATAAGATATTATTAATACTATAGAATAAATAGAAGGAAACTGAAGCCATATAAATCAAGCCCTTATCCCCTCATTAAGTGTCAGTATTTCAGGATTTCTTACTCTTACTTTTGAAACGACTCTTTTACTTGAATGCACATTGTTGTGTTTGTTGACGATAACGTCACTGTATCCTCTGAAGAGGTTCCTTTCAATTGATTCCTATTAATATCCCCATATTATTATTCATATTCAGCCTCAGATGTATTGACCTTTGCACAAATAATGTTTCTACAATTTATGCATACATAAATATGCATTCCTCACATATAATAAACAATATATCATAAAAAAAATACATGTAAACTGTGGTATTTATGAGGATGGGTCTAAGATGCTGTGTAATTGCACATCTTGCATTATACATATACAAGTTGGTAATTGCGTGTTTTTGTGAACTAGGATAAATGACATGTTATGTCGTACATAATTGCTCTTAGTCCTAGCCACTACTCCCAATGGCGAGGTGACGTCTGATATTGTATTCTTTAAAAACCACAACAGTTTTTTGTCCTAGCAGACATGCAATCATTGTTCGATAGTGAAAAAATATTTGGTTGTCCACGTTGACCAAGTATTTATTACAATTTTGTATTCTCTGTAAGACTTGTTTCACCAAATTATGTAGGACCTCAAAATAGTTTTAGGGAAAATGGCTACATATGAAAGTTAAAATGAATTGCAGTCATTGATGCACAGTGCACACCACTACATACAATGAAGTGTGTCTTCCGCCTTTAACTCATCACCTCAGTGAGTGACTTCCTTAACCACTAGGCCACCACTGCCCTGCTATATCCGTATTGGCTGATATTGGAATCGGAAATTAAGTGTTTGGACATGTATTGGACGTGTAATGGTTCCATAGTGTAGTGGTTACCAGGCCTGCCTCAGAAGCAGACAGCAGAGGGTCCTGGGTTCAATTACTAGAGGAACCACATGATTGTTAATTCTCTTGTAAGATGCTGTGGATAACACAATCTGCTAAATGCATTAATGGAAATTTACCCATCGAATATCGGCAAAACGTTCATATCGGACAGCCCAAACCATTACTAGCATTAATATTGTTACTAGTTTTTTTTATATTTAGTTATCATTTAAAAGAAGCCAATGTCATCAGTTTGCTGCCTGGCAGTGGCCGTGATGGAGGAGTCCAATCTGGAAAAGCATTACATGCATTAAGCATGCTTGGCTGAATGAGCTGAAAGGACAAATGAAGAAGGAACTGACTTCACCTGAGATTAGATTGAAACTCCAACACTAAAATCGGTGTTCACACGAACACAGAGGGACAGGGGAAGCGTTGTCTGACCACGTTTTTGTGTTCAGTAAAAACAAATTAGCCGTGGAGTTGTAGCCTCACACAGAGGGAGTATTTACAGAAACCCACCAACGAGGCTGCAGAGCTGTCATCTCCTGACAGAGTGACATTATTAGAAAGAATCAGTTGTGAAAATAAGGACATTATTGTAGAAAGGATAACTAATACTGGCAAGTGATATTCAATAGGCCTTAATTTACATGTTGAGGGATTATATTGTTAATACATAATGTTAAGCTTTGGAAAGCAGCAAATGTTAAAAAAAAAGGTGCAAATGTAAATATGCAGAAAACATTTGTGTCTGCTGTATTCACAGCACGTGTGCTGAAAATGTGAATTTAGTGTTACAACATTTTAATGTCCTTTCAGGGGATTATTGGCAACAAGCTTCACAGCTGGTTCACTCTTCATCAATTTGTTAGACACAGCCTCCTGTTGTTGACAAAAGTCACTAGATAGACAAATGGTGGATGGATGGATGGATGGATGGATGGATAGATAGATAGATAGATAGATAGATAGATAGATAGATAGATAGATAGATAGATAGATAGATAGATATTCAACTTGTAGCTTGTTTGCAATGTCAACAAAGCAAAGCTAGATTATTTTAGGAGAATTATGATATAAAAGTCACAAGGCTCAACATTGATAGTGGAGTTCTGCTGAAAATTAAAACCAGCCTAAGGCTAATTGATTTAAGTTGCTGTATTCGCAGGCGAGCATATCCGTGCAAGCTTATGTTACTGTATAAGCATGCATTTATAAATCACATGTGGGTTTCCTATACATTAGCACATGCATCTGTTGTGTTTTACTGAGCTGCCAGATTTTATCCGAGGATTGTTCTTTGTCCTGCAGCTCAAGTTGCAAAAAAGAAAAACAGGACAAAGTATATATATATATATATATATATATATACTGTTCACCTACTTGGTCTGATGAGTCCAAGTTAAGGCTTTCCACATTAGATAAGTGTCATGGGCTATAAAGCTAGGTTCAAACGAGTACCATCACTCATTTTTAGAGTAATTTTAGCTACGGTACTGTTTGTGTTGTGGGCTTCAGTCCAAGCAAGGAATTTCAACCGTGTATCTCCCCGTCTTGCCAAACCCCCACACAGCCAGCATACATTAAAGCAAAAGCACAGGCATAAACACAGAAGAATGCAAATTGAACAAAAATATTATTTTTCCTTCTACAAGAACAGTGATTCAAAAATTGAATTCCAACATTATTTGAAAACCATTTTTCGTAATTCATCGGTTTTTGAGCAGTTCTAAAAACCCTTCAAGCACGCAAAACAGCTACTAGAGGACAAGAGAAGTGGGAAGCTGGGGATCACACACTCTGAGCTGGAAAATTATTTCAAGGTGGCAATACAGTGACCCAACAAAACCAACTCCGCTTGGATCACGTGGTTATGTTCCCCGATCACCCCCACCCCCGCTTTTCCCATTTAACACTGCTCCACCTAAACTCAGTTAGGATTGCAGAAGTTGACCAGAAAGTGAGAGCAGCCTCAGCCCCATGCCCCAAAGAGATACCTTACAAGCTGTACAAGTATTGCCTAATGGTCCAAAGACTTCTGTGGAACCACATGGGGTGGTCTGTAAGAATCAAGTCATCCCCTCAGAGTGGCCAAGGGCAGTCACTTTTTTTAAACCGAAGGAGGTGATGTCCACCACCACCAGCCAGTTCAGGAGCATCGCGCTCCTTAATGTCTAAGGGAATATCTTTTTCTCCATACTGGCCAAAAAGCCGACCAAATACCTCACTAGAAACAGGTAGATTGTTACCATCTGCCAGAAAGCAGTTGTGCCAGGATTTTCAGGGTGTATGGAAAACTCCGCATTTGGGAGCAAATCCCGAGAGCAAAAAGAGAGAGAGGACCTTGCCAACACATACGGATCCATCGCCCACCAACTTATCAAGTATGTCCTGGACTTCTTCCACATCCCTGTCTCCATCAGAACCATGGCTACCAAGTACTTGTTGTAGCCTTCGAGATCATCTAGGACGATGGTTGGAGGAATAAAGCTACCATCAGATCAGAGGCTACCACCAGTGAGAGGCTACGTGGACAACATCACCACTATGCTCCAGATAGCAGCATGCACATCAAGACTTGGATTGACAAGCTTGTGGGGTGGGCAAGGGTGTGTGAGAATACCACATTTGCCGCAGGCCGTGAAGAGATCCCATTACTGGTAAGCCAACCCATCCACAGCCTTGGTTGTACGTACGCCACAGATCTCTCTGACAGGAAGACGGGGGAAACAGTAAGGAAGCAACTAGCAGATGACCTGGCCAGGATCAATCACAGCCAGCTCCTAGTACAAGGTATGGAGTTACCAGTTCATACTGTACCCAAGGGTGATGTGGCCACTGAAGATGAGCTAAGTCCCCTCGTCGGTGGTAGACAGGATGAATAGGCTGGCAAAACTCATTCAACAAGACATGGTGCGGACTGCCAAGATGCCTGTCAGATGTTCGCCTCTTCGGCAGCAATGCACCGCAGCTGCCACTTTGATTCATTGGCCTGGGTTACAAACAAGAGAAGGCCTGGATGGTGCTGGTGCTGAAGGATTTCACTGATCAACTCGTGAGAGCAGCCTCAAAGCCGGCAGGGAGGCTGGATGTCATGGGAAGGCATCACAGACAGGCCCGTCATGGTCTGATTTGTGGAAGAGCCCCCAAGCCAGGCTCAGCTTCCTGGTCAGATCTTCCCACAACACCCTGCCTTCCCCTGTCCCAGAAATCTCCACCAGTGATTTGGTGTGGAAGAGTCCTGTACCCTGTGTAGTACCAGCAATGAAAGCCTCTAGCATATACTGTTGGGCTGCAAGACTGCATTGTCACTACAGGTGGCGTTATGACCTGGTATTGAGGAAGCTGGCAGTGAAGTGGTCTGGCTGCCCTTAAGAGAAGAATATCTCACACCATATTGTCTTGATTGGCACACTTTTGTATGATACTGACCTGGATTACCTTGTGAATGATGTAGTTATAGTGTTAACCACTGTCTTTTCAAAATCTAAAATCATTAAACTTCCCTCTAATTCAAGGCTATCAAACATATGGTCCATGGGCCAAAACCGGCCTACTAGGCCGTTCAATCCAGCCCACTTGATGGACTTTAAATAAAATATACACAAACACTTCCTGTTCAAGATATCTTTTGTAAAATTATATTTCATTAAATATGAATAAACATGTTCTTATTGATAATTATAAATAATTATGTTATGATTGTACTAATTCAGCCTACTTGACTTCTAACTAGGTTGTTTGCAGCCCGTTACATAATCACTTTACCTGTCAGTTAACCCCATGTATTGCATTACAAATGTATATGATGCTAATATAGTAGCCAAAATATGACTCATGAGTATACTTTCACATAGAATCTTCTTTTATACATATGTATGTACATGTATATGGATCATAAAATTATATACATACATATATATGCACACACACATATACAGTATATTATGTGAATGGAAATAAAATATAAATGTATGTGCATATCTAAATATATTTACTATGCTACACCTTTACCTTTAAGATGCAGATCAATTCATACATTTGAAGGGTTGAATGATTTTTCCAATGCCACTGCTGTTTGTCTGTGTTTACGTGAGACCAATTCATCACACTGCAGATTGATGGAACAAGACTAAAGTCGATAAAGTCATCAGCTAAAGCAGAGTGTCAAATCTCACATAATGATTATTGAAAAGTAGCTGTTGTGATAATCCTTTTTAATTACAAAACCCATAGATTCTCAATGTCTCATCCATGCTATACCCAAAACAGAAACCTCTGCTATTTATTACTATTGATTTTCAACATTTGTGCCCCCTCAGTATGTCACCTACAAGTTTAGTTGTTTTGTTTTACATGTTGTCGTTTTCGGCAATGTCAGCATCACCAAAACTTTAGTAATTACCCCTTGGATTTTGGAAACCTGTGCTGTAGACTGTAGCTTTTAGCAAGAGGAATCCTGTAAAATGTAAACTGATTCATTTTAACATACTCTGCATTTGTCATACGTAATGACATATATAATACATATAAAAACACGCAAATATGTTATACATGTATCCATTTAAATATATATGGCATTTATACCTGTATTAATCCTACATGAATGTATATTCACACCATACACAGATGAATGTTTAAATACATTTCAAATTGTTGTGGAAATAATTAAAATACAAATAATAATACTTGGTTTTATCAAATGTATAAATATTAATAAAAAATGTGTTAGAGAGTTTGTTTATATCATTACATTTAAAGCTTATTATAATTAGAGAAAAAAATCTTGACATGTGTTTTTTTTTTTTTTTTTTTAAATCTGAAAATTGGTCACAAACTTGTCAGGTTTTCCAGCACACGTGGAAACCTTGTGCATGTAAGGGTATGTATGAAGAAAAAGGACTAGGACTAGGTAGGAGTATCGCTTTCTTTGTATTGATATATCAATACTCACATGAGTATTGATTACTCTCATTATGTATTGGTACTACTTAGGAAAACTGCATGTGCTGCTTTCACATTGCTTAGGGTAACCTATTACACACAGGCTATTCACATGTCACAAGTCACAAGTCACATGACCATATACATGACTAGTATAAATCTGCACTAAAATGCCTGTGGTACCAATATCAGTCCTGTAGACTCGCCTTCCATCACATCATGTTGTGCACAAGGCTTGGGGAAGGAATATACTGTGGTTTGGTGTAACTGACATGAAAATGATTTTAGGCTTCTCTTCTTTCGATCTGTATCTTTGTCCAGTTTAGAGATATATACTTGGTATCTTTGTCCAAAGATTAGAAAGAAAATGCAAGAGAATAGAATGGAATTGTTGGTTAAATCTCAATTTGGTTTCCTCTCCTTCTCTGTGATCACAGAAACCTCCATGCCTGAATTGCAGTGAAGGAGCTGAATAAACACCCTACACCTGATTTAATGACTTTTGCTGGACACACAACAGACAAACCTAACACAGACCACATTGGATTCCCAGTTAATGTCTTCCTATTATCAGGAAGAAATGCCTACTTTGGCCTGATCATTGAGTTTCTAAATAGAATATAGTAGTAATGGTGCTAATGTTTCACAACAAACAGCTTAAATGGAACCAAGTGGAGTGCCTTGTGTTTGCTTTTAAACCAGTTTATAAAGGTACAAATTTAGTTTTCTCAGAATTGCTCGTGTGTGATTTTTTTTGTTTTGTAGCTAATTTAACTTATTGTGTTTTTCAGACCATACGGAAAAAAAAAAAAAACGACAGCCGTCTGAGTCATCCTTCTACATCGCACCATACATCGACAAAACAAAAACACAACGGGGAAGCATGGTTCGACGTTGCACGGATTTGGCCTACACAACCATATTGTAACAATTGTTTTTGAGCATCTTGTAATTGTTATAACGTTAAACGAGTTAAACGTCATTGTTTGCTCCCAGTGTGCTTCAGTTGTGCGACATCATGTGTGAAACGCTGTGTGGTTTGGCTTTAAAAAAACGGTTCGAGGTCAGTAAGCACAACCAGAATTAATACATAAGGCGCACCATGTTATAGGATGTACTGTCAATTTTTGTGAGATTTTAGGTGCGCCTTATAGTCCAAAAAAATATGGTACATAAATCCTCACCGGGTACAAGCTGAAGCTTACTACCTGTTTATTTCTTTTCAAATATACACAATATGGAACCTGATTGCTGAAACGTGATCTCAATAGATCCTCACTAATAGTGAATCATATTTTCTGTCATGCTCTACTATTGAAAATCTGATGTTTTTTTCTTATTTGAACAATGAGTTGCTGCCACAAAAAAAGTTGGGGACCACTGATCTATACCCATCACTACTTCCAAGTGTTCTTGTGCAAATACAGACCTAACCAGGCCAACAAAAAATATGCATTAACTACAAAACATGTTGTTTGGAGCACTCTGATTGGTCATCACTTCTGCCTCTTTATCCCTACAAATGTTGTGTTTTTTTTCCCCTAAACTGAGGATACTTTTGTTTGAAAAGAAAGAAAAACTGCCTCTCTTTACAGTCAAACAAGTAACAGGACGACGTAGGGGAAAAATAACCTCCAGTATTCTTGTGGTTTTGAAAAATGAGGGCAAGTCAAAGTTAATAATTATAATAAAACCCAGCTCTGGTGATGCATTCTATTCTGACACATCTATTTGTCATGCCTGTGTGGACTGAAATGCCTTGCTCTGATAAATATTTTTAGGGATCAAACTGGAGCACAGTGAAACATTATTGGTAAAGAGTCATTGATATTTCCCACAAGGCATTGGAACAGGCTGCACTGGGAAGCACTATACTAAATAAAAGTCTATTGATTAGCATAAATCAATGGCTGACCTCACCTTTAGGAGTGCATAAATTAGGGGTTATGTGTATCTGCCAAAAACACCTTATGATACAGCCATGCCTGGGTAGCTGTAGTACACAGTACTGTAGTCAATAACATGTAATGTCTGTGTCCAAACATTCAGGCTGAGCCCAGTGAAAAGCACTTTAAAACTTAGGAGCAGACTCAGACAGGAAACCTGCAGGTTGGCACAAAAGTTGACCTCTATTTTACTTACAAAATTGCTGACTTTGACCCGTACGTGCAGCAGTGTGGTTTTATAACTCCGCGTGGGACCAGGCTTGTAAATGGAAGATGAAACAATAAATTTGTACGCTGCAAGACCGTCAAGAAATTCAGCTGCAACCATTGGGATGCTACTGGATATAAAATGTATAGAGGGGAAAATGTTCGGAGCAATTTGACAAGGCACTGTGTGAAATCTTGTTTTCTTAAGGTCATCACAAAAATACTTGGACCAAAGTGTTACAGACTGGCTGAGCTGCTGCCTTGTCTTCAATACGACACTCCACGCCTCTCACCTCTCCAAGCAGAACTTGAAAGAACTCAGGTTCTTGACATTTTGGTTGTCTCAATGGCTTTTGTTGCTCTTTTAGGTCATTGGGGATCTGTGTTTTTTTTTTTCAAGTATTCAACATTTAGCACTCACTTTGTATTTTAGGTTACGTGATGTCCTCGAATTATGACACAAGTTATTTTTTGCCTGACATTCTGTTCTTAAGTACCTACGTCAGTCACTTACGCTAATACAGTGGTAACATAATAATGAGTCTAACATACGCCTGGGAGCCATAATGAAGGGCGTACAACTGGTGAATGTAAACAAAGCTGTCTTCCGTGTTTAGCACTGCACAACGTCATATTTGTTCACTCCACTCGCCAAATAGTTTCTGTGCAAAAAAATCTTTAAAGATGTCGGAATTATGGAACAAAACTTTCTAAATAAATTTCTGAAACATTGTAGGGCATCGTGAACCAAGGACCTCCTTAATTGATGTTACTTCTACCTGTTTTGCCTCGGGTTAACACACATATACACTCACCGGCCACTTTATTAGGTACACCTGTCCAACTGCTCGTTAACACTTCTAACACTTCTAATCAGCCAATCACATGGCGGCAACTCAGTGCATTTAGGCATGTAGACATGGTCAAGACAGTCTCCTGCAGTTCAAACCGAGCATCAGTATGGGGAAGAAAGGTGATTTGAGTGACTTTGAACGTAGCATGGTTGTTGGTGCCAGAAGGGCTGGTCTGAGTATTTCAGAAACTGCTGATCTACTGGGATTTTCACGCACAACCATCTCTAGGGTTTACAGAGAATGGTCCGAAAAAGAAAAAATATCCAGTGAGCGGCAGTTCTGTGGGCGGAAATGCCTTGTTGATGCCAGAGGTCAGAGGAGAATGGCCAGACTGGTTCGAGCTGATAGAAAGGCAACAGTGACTCAAATAACCACCCGTTACAACCAAGGTAGGCAGAAGAGCATCTCTGAACGCACAGTACGTCCAACTTTGAGGCAGATGGGCTACAGCAGCAGAAGACCACACCGGGTGCCACTCCTTTCAGCTAAGAACAGGAAACTGAGGCTACAATTTGCACAAGCTCATCGAAATTGGACAATAGAAGATTGGAAAAACGTTGCCTGGTCTGATGAGTCTCGATTTCTGCTGCGACATTCGGATGGTAGGGTCAGAATTTGGCGTCGACAACATGAAAGCATGGATCCATCCTGCCTTGTATCAACGGTTCAGGCTGGTGGTGGTGGTGTAATGGTGTGGGGAATATTTTCTTGGCACTCTTTGGGCCCCTTGGTACCAATTGAGCATCGTTGCAACGCCACAGCCTACCTGAGTATTGTTGCTGACCATGTCCATCCCTTTATGACCACAATGTACCCAACTTCTGATGGCTACTTTCAGCAGGGTAATGCGCCATGTCATAAAGCTGGAATCATCTCAGACTGGTTTCTTGAACATGACAATGAGTTCACTGTACTCAAATGGCCTCCACAGTCACCACATCTCAATCCAATAGAGCATCTTTGGGATGTGGTGGAACGGGAGATTCGCATCATGGATGTGCAGCCGACAAATCTGCGGCAACTGTGTGATGCCATCATGTCAATATGGACCAAACCCGGTCCAACCCGGGTCCAACCCGTTACTAGCATGGTGTACCTAATAAAGTGGCCGGTGAGTATATATATCACATGTTGCTTAAGCCTTGATATAAACCTAGACTGCATTCTGTCTGTGGTTTAAAACATTGGTTCCCAAAGTAAGGACAGAGCTAAGTGGGCAGCGAATCAAGAAAAAAAAATTAAAAATCATCATTCAGTTTAATAAAATGGAAAGTGGTTTGTAATTTTTAATTCCTTCGCTTAAGGACAGTAGCTGTTTTGCAACGATAATTATATTATCACTGGTAAATGATGCTAATATATTTTGTCTTTTAGCATTGAATCGCTATTAACAGTTAATTACCACTATTAACAGATTCAACTTTAAATTAAACTCTAGTGTTTGTTATAGTAACTATATTATTTATTGTAATGTTTAGTAAATTTGTATTCTCCTACCACAACCATTTTATAAATGGACTTCACAGGACTTGAAAAACAACAACACAATCCTAACGTATTTTAAGAAATTCAAATGTAATTTTTGCTAGGGTGTAAATACAGGAATATTTCTGCTCACCTTTGTGAACATACTCATATAAATGCACAAATATGCATAAATAAATGAATTAATATACACAATATTCAGGTAATCCACGGTGTCGTCATTTACTTCATGAGCTCAATCTTTAGGAAGTCTTTTTGCGGAGAAGCTAATACAATCGTAGCCCTGATACATAGGGAGAACAGGTGAGAACAGCAGAGTGGTGGCAGCAGCAGCTGCAGTCGTTCATCAGCATCTGCACAACATCAACTCAGCCAAATTGCTGCGGTGCAGTTTTCCAAAACTGAAAAAAAAAAGAAAAATCCAAGACAACACGATTTGCTGCTAACAGACACAGATTTACCACCGCAGCCTGTTAGCTGTTAACAATCTTGATATCTGCACAGATTAAAACTCCTTCTAGTCTAAATATCAATTAAATCAGATGGTGTGAAACGAGACATCAACGCAGCAGTTCCTGCTGCCTATTGATACGCAGATTATGTAAATATTTTCAGCCCAAATTAGCTCTGTCGGCCTCTGGTACTGTTGAACCACACCTTGTTGGTATACAGTTCTGTTTTGTTTTTTGGCCAAGACCTTTGAGGAAGATGACGTGTAAAAAAACAGCAAACTACAAAAAGGAGGTCAAAGAAGAAACTGTAAAGGTAGTGACAAGAGCCAAGGTCTCGAAGACAATAGTAGTGATGAATAACTAAAGTATAAACACATTGCATTAATACCTTAAGATACGGCCACAACTCAAGGTGCTCGTTTCTCAAATGTAATTTTTCCCATACGAACTAACAGTTCGTATAAAACTTAGAATCACCTTAACTAAACTTAGAATCACCTTAACTTAACTTAGATTTGTTTTTACTTTTCTATTTATTTATTTTTATTTTTTTCCTTTTTTCCATTTGTATTCTTTCTTTAGCGGACACCACGCTCATATTTATCGGCAATTTCATGCTTTATTTCTATGGCCATCATGCGTTTCTTCTTCTCTCTACCATTCTTACCCACTTTCACTTTCTTAGGACTCATTACTGTTATGAAGAATAAAGCACAAAATAGAGAGAAAATCACATAGATAATGCAAACACAAACACGGAAGACTCGTGGGAGATGCATACGGAAGTCGACAAACACGTGAAGTGAATGAGTCACCGTCGGCATCTGTAAGCGTGCTCGTATCTCAAATCTTTACTGGTATCTCAAAACAGAAATTTGCAATAAAAAAAAGGGCTGCTGGTGGCACTGAAGCAAATCCCAGGGGGCTTGCTTGTACCTCTGAATACTCTATATTTTGGGACGCTTGTGTCTCAAAGTATTACTGTATATGGAAAATCAGTCCATCGTCTACTGCTTATTCCGTGTCAGGGTTGCTGGTGGCACTGAAGCAAATCCCAGGTATCTAGCGATGAGGACCGGATACGCCTTGTAGGGTTCTCTAGTCCGTCACTTACATTTGTACGTATGATCAATTTGGGCTTTCCAGTCAACCTAGTCCCTAACTGAGCATGGTTTTGGGAAGTGGGAAGAAGCCAGAGTACCAAGTGAGAACTCAATGGTGGTGGCTTGGTGGTTAAGGAAGAAGAAGTCCTGAAGGTTTCAGATTCCAGTCCACAAGCCACCAAGTTACCCATGAGATTCTCTGAGCATGGCACCATCCCCACACACTGCTGCCCC
>NC_024309.1:1355807-1367903 GCF_000523025.1 Cynoglossus semilaevis | reverse complement strand
TGTGCTGTGTCACAATGACAAGTAATTGGCATACTATTTATAGTAAAGCAACAACACATCAACAAAACAACAGAAGGAATATACGGTATCTCATCAAAACACCTATGCGTGTTCCTTGTGGAGCTAGTCCAACATTAAATTTTATTTTAGCAAAGTCAAGTTTTTGGTCGCACATTGTTCTCACCTTTCCTGCATATAGTACCACAAATGTCACGCTCTTGTCTCTCCCTCACACTACATATCATGGACAATCGCGTGCGGCTTTAACAAAAAGAAAAGTCAAGTCACCAGAGAAGGAAGAAGGAAGTCAAGGCAGGAAAGGTGGAATGTTGTCAAGACTATAGGGAATGATTTAGACGAGCTCTTGGGAGCATTTGGAAAACTTTGACAGGAGTGAAGAAGAACAGTTAAGGTGGTGAGGGAAACTGGCAGGTAGTTGATTGGTGTCATATCAGGTTTGAGGAAATGGGACAAGCACAGCTGGAAGTGGAATTAGGTGGTATAGGTGTAAAAAAAAAATCAGAAGCAAAGAAAGCATGAGAACAGCAGTACTGTGAGGTAAGATATTTGGCAAAGATAGAAGTCGCAAAGGTGAAGGCTAAGATGAGTCGTTAAACGAAGGAGAAAAGGCTCTGCTGGTCAAACATCAAAATGTACCTTAAAGAACAATAGAAGAATAAGAACGAGTGAAACAATAAGGAAAACAAGAAAAACTCTATTAAAACAGGAAGTGCAAGGAATTGGAAGGAACAGGAAGTCTGTATGGATAACATTTTGTAACAGGTGTAGAGGCTTTTGTAAAAAAAAACACTGTCTTGCAAATTGATAGGATGCCTGATGAATGGAGAATAGAGTGCAATGTTATTATAGAAGCAAGAGTAATGGTCAGAGCTGCAGTACATGCAGAGACCATAAACTTGATCAGCCACAAGATAAAGGTTTGTAAGAAAACAAGGGCGATGCAAGAAGTGATTTCCCAGAAAGAAGGACTGACGGAATATTAAGGCCACATAAAGAATAATAAACAAATTAAATAAAATTACTATAATAAAGTCAAAATGTGTTAGTAAAAAGGTGTAACCTAGCAAGAAAAGCTTCAAAAACATTTTATGAGAAATATGAAAATGAAGTCGTAATATTAGTATAAATGTGACTGAACATGTTAATAAATCAGTTTGAAAGCAACCGCTTCACAATACAGGGAGTCAAACAAGCGGAGAGTCGTTTTTCAGCCTCACAATGAGCTCAAAAACATTCTTAGTACTGTGGGTAGAGGTTGAATAAAAGTGACCTTTTGAAGGTCATTGGACAGAGAAGATGAGGTAGTTGCATTTGCTAAAAGCAATTTAGCTTGAACCATGTTTGTCGGTGTGGATCTTCTCTGTGGTAGAGGGTTGGTCCTGCGGTACTTGAGATACGAACATCTGACTGGGAGCTGATAGAATGACTGACTGCTGTGTTATCGCCATTAGCAAAAGCTACAAAGCTATAATGAATGGAGATTAACAGGATCAGTGTTAGATGTGTGAGTCTGCGCAGTTTCGACCCCTGTCAATATGATGATGTCATTAAACCTCAAAATTATTGTCAGATTAGTGTCAGTCATCGATTCAGGAGAATGTATATAACTTCTCCCCTATTCTTTTTTTTTTACTTCTTTACCCCATGATTTAGAATAAATACATTTTTTATACACATGACAGCTAGTATTTTTCCCTCTTTTATTTATCATGTTTTTCCAGTCTGCATTTGCTTAAGCACAGTTACTTATACTCAGCACAACACTGAATGAGTTCAGTGACTCTTATTCCTGGAGTGACATTGTACCCAGTAGCTTCCCTAAGCACTGCAAGAAACGGTGCCACTCTTGCGAGACGAATCCATTTATCACTCGCTAAAGATTTAGGGTGTGTTTCATTTACCCCCCTCTACACCCACCCGACATTATTAGTCTCATCTTTGAAATATGCAGGGACTTCTGTGTCTCTTTGCCTGTTTTCTTAGAGGATAGATGCAGAAAGACAGGGAACTATATCAGCTTTAAAATATTTCTACACCTACTAGCTGATCACCCCGGACATGAAACACGGTTGTTTTTTTGTGTGAGACAACCAATAATAACAATAAATTTTAACCATAACAATAAATTTTAACTCTGTCGCCTAGGCTCCTCTTCTTCCCTCTCTCTCTCTCTGTATATTTATCAGTCATGTCAACTACTTGTTTAATGTCATCATCACATTAGCACACGACCAACGCTGATCATGTCTTCACACATTACTTTCGTAGCTTTTGCTAATGGAGCGTACACAACCAAAACCTGAGCAATGAAAACTGTAAAATGTAATTTATGTGTTTTGATATCATAACATTTCAGTAAAAGGGGCACTTGCGATTCTGTTCATACACTTGTCCTTGATGGTCCCTTAAGGACAAAATATTTTATCAATTGTGGATCAGAATGCGACATGCAAAGACAAAACCAGACCTTAAATAATCAAAAACCCTTATTTTCAAACTAGAGGATCTGTTTTTAAATCATCCCCAGAAAGTTCTTTTTTGTTTGAGTAAACCCTTTTTTTCTTAAACTTAAAAATGTGACTGTACCACATTTCTTTTTAGGCTTCACTTATTCGGAGTCAGGTTGCGGTGACAGCGAGTTAAGCGTGTAGTCCAGGTGTGTCTCCACCCAGCTGTGTTTTCCACAACCTTTAAGGGACCCTGAATTTTCCCAAGACAAATGAGCGAGGCAATCCAGCGTGTTCTTATCTGCCCTGAGAATTTTACCCTTTACGTGCTCTGGAAGAACCTTCTGCTGGAGGCACAGGGCATAAAAACACGCATTCTTTCAACTTTGTAGTTGTAATATATAAAATATCTCACTGAACTGGAAATACGACATTGAATGATTTATTATCAGCGCCAATCGGAATTAGTCATTACGATCAGGTCAATGGTGATTGTAGTTCCCTGCATAAACTAGTTTTTTAGAGATTGAATTTCTTTCTGGAATGTTCTGTTTTCATATATAATATGCCATGTTCTGTAAATTTAATATAATAAGACTTGGGTTTAAACACATCAAGAAAACATATTAGGGCCACATTGGTAATAAAAAAATAATGAAATTAAGACAATAAAGAAGAAACATTAGAAGAAAACTTTTTTAAGAAAATCGTTGTAATGTTACAAGAGAAAAATCATATTTTCTATGATAAAAAAGTCATAATCAAAGAAAAATCTGCTTTAAATCACTTAAAAATATCTTTAAAAATGCTGTTTATCTTGGTGAATAACAACAATTTGTGATTTCATACGATCACAATCTTCAATCAAGTCAATGTTGGTTTTGCTAATGAGCCGTCAGAACTTTCAACTTTGTGGTCAAAAAATTAAGAAGATTTTTTTTCTCAAAAAGTTCAGACCTTTTTCTTGTAAATTAACGACTTTATTTCCTGAAACTTTGTCATCTTTTTTCTCCTAGCATTATGACTTTGTTCTCATAAATTTGTGACTTTAATCTCGTAATTTATGTGATTTTTTTTTTCTCAATATGAATAAGCCCGTAAAAGAGTTCTCAACAGACTGAGACAATTGTCACACAAAAGACTGCACATTGTTGACACAATGTGATTAAAATGATCACTCTAAAAAAAAAAAAAAAACGCAAAAAGAAATGAAACACATGCACATGTGTGTGTGTGTGTGTGTTTGCTGACACACACCGATCCTTTCCCACACACTCCCAGTCACGCGCTCCCAGTGACTCCATCCATCAGTCTGATTACACATCAATCGTGTTAATTCTTCATTATCATTAACCTTGGCAGTCCACCTGTAAGAACACTGCCATCTGGTAATTTTTTACCCAGCCCTCCGCTGCCCCCCCCCCCTCCCCATTTGAATGCACTACACGCACAAGTACATAAACACAAATAACTGTGTACTTGAGTTGGCGTTGACGATTTTTCTCCCAGCATTTAGCCACAGAACAGGGCAAAGCACATTCATGTAGAAAAAGTGGGCAAGACCGTAGATGTCTAGCTCAGCGACTGAACCCCTGCTGTTGAATTCCCGTTAATAGACTTGTCCGTTATAATTAGTCTATGATTAGTCCAGGGCCCCTTCCAAGTCCAACATTTGTCATTTCACATGAGGCTGCAAGTCTTCTTCATCATTCTGCATTAACCTATCAACCATAGACTGCTGTTTAATTGACGACTTACTAACTGATTGATGAGACGGCGACGTTTCTTTCTCATATCCCTTCCATGTTAATGTTACATCTGTTCCAAGAAGATCCAGAAGATCTACATGTTCACACCTACCTGCATGTTACACCATCACTGGTCACAATAGATGCAGAGATATATGGAGATTTGCACGAGTATTGATTGATAAAAGTACATGTTTGACTTCCTCTCATCTTTAAGGCTACCTCTGTTAAACTCCTGTCTACACTCGAACCCACAGAGTCAGTAACACCCCGACTCCAAATGCAGAGATCCATTCACTTTTCGCTTTAATTATTTATTTAATTATTACTTTTATATTTGCGCATAAGGCGACAGACGTGACAAAATGTGCACTCTTCACAGAGTCACCTTAGTTATTGTACCACTGAGTTATGTTGAATTGTGTTGAATTGTGTTACTTTGTGTTGTGTTGAATTGTCAAGAGTCAAATCCCTTGTATGTTGCCTGCCTTTGCCAATAAAGCTAATTCTACATAAAGGACTACTACAACAAAGCACATTAAGAAGTACAAGTGCTGAAATATATAATATTTTCTTTGTAGCCCTATAACAAAATAATGTATAGAAACAAAGATTCCTGTTGGTCGCGAGCCTGAAATATGATTGGATAAAGAAAATCAATCCGCAATTGGAAGCCGTGCAACTAAGAGAAAAAATATAAAATGATGAGAGCAGACTACTCTGTATTACTTAATATTATGAAGTTATTATTCATAATAACTTTATTAAAAAAAGGTCACTGATTCTGATACTGCTTAGGCCAAACAAGCCATGACTGTACGTTACTGTATAAACGAATGGTAAATGGTGAATTATGCAAACCTAAAGTAAAGGCCACATCTCATTGTCAGTGGTGTTGAAATTGAATTATGAAAACCTACATTCATACCAGTTTCAGCCTTAACGGACTTCGGAGTACAGCACTTTTTAATAAAGAAAAATGGAGAGTTGTGTCAAAAATGGACAAAGATCCGAACTTTGCAATTAGTGTTAAAATGAAACTCGGCTGAATAGATTATCATTCCATGTATCATTACCCAGCTCCTAAATATATTTGAGACTCCATTTGTCTAAAACATTTTTTTACTCCTGATTCTAACAGAAAAATACCCTTTTATTTTTGTTGATCACAGATCACAACAAACAATGGCAAAGGACAGGCATGGGCAAACTAAGGCCCGGGGGCCGGATGTGGCCCATTCAGCTTTTTAATCCGGCCGTCAAACTTCCAAATCACTGTCATTATACTTCTGTTTTTTCCCTGCAATACCCACATTTCCTCAAAAGATTGTCTAAAGCGTTTCAGCATTTTAGCCTCTATTCATGACTTTTACATGTCATTTATCTTAGTTCACACGAATGTTCCATTTATCTGCTCCTGACCCGGCCTCCCCTGTTCAATTTTAGGATAATTGTGGCCCGTGAGTCAAAATATTTGACCACGTCTGGCATAGGACCTGAAAATGTGAGCTTTAACCAATATGTCACAAAGAAATATTTGTATTTGAGGACTACAAACAAGAGAACAAGTTGGGTGAGGCTGCAAATTTTGGTATTGATCAGATACCATGTAAATATGCCGATTCCAATACCAGCACTATATCTATCCCATCACGCTAGTATTGATCTGCTACTAATACTCACCTTGGTATCAATACTATCCACATTTGGATTGATAAGCCAACCCCTAGTGAAATTACAATAAAGATCAACTTAATACGTTGGAAAAATTTTAAGAATTTCATTCATTTCATTTCATTCATTTCATCTTCCCAGTAAAATCTATAACACTTGTTTGGTAAGCAGGCCTGCTTAAAAATTACAATAAAATACTGCTTTGACCCTGGTGACATCACTCACACGTTGAAGTGCCACGTTTTCTATCAGGCTTATGGCTTGGACAAATCAGTAAATCAATAGAAACTCAGGATCCATTATAATTCCCCAGAATTACCCGTGTCAGGGAGCAGTGGGCTCTAACAGATACAGTTGGATTAAAATGAGTTGTCCACACACCACGATGTCAACCAGTGACAAACAACACTGTTGAAGCCCATTACTTATTAACCTTATCAGGAGGACGGACAAAGAGTATTCATCATCCTCTGTGCCCAGGAAAGCCATACTGTATGTTTAGTCAGATTTACTGCGTTTTACACTATCGGACAAATACATTTGTCAAATATATTTGCCTATATGAAAATAAAGTAAAAATTAAGATATTCATTTTCATTCATTTTGGTTTGGAAGGATTTTCTACAAATTTGACATCAAGCAAATTTTCATTCATTTTGGTTTGGAAGCTATGGGATTTTCTACAAATTTGACATCAAGCAGACCTACTGACTTCATTAACTTTCTACTTTGTACTTTCTTGTTTTTTTTTTAACACCTTTCAAGATTGAACAACATCATATGATGTCTGACACCAGTGTTTATGCATAATTTATTTATTAGGGAGTACAGTAGGTGAATTTCTAGTACCTTTCCTCTTGCTGCTGAAAGAGGCATTGAGTGCTGTTGCCATGGTCACCCTGAGCCACTCTCTTTACTTGGAAGTTTGATGTCATGAGTCCTGACAGATCTTCATCCATATAAGAACTCATTATAGCTCATGACTACTCTAATATTCATCATGAAGTACTCTCTGGGCATGTCAATGGGTTGTAAAAAGCTTGGATTAAGGAATTCACATGTCCGTTTCATGTTGTGTGAAAAACTATAAAGATGATACATATGCTTTTTTAGTGAATTCTACAAAGTCTCCATTGTGGTGTAGAGGTTGTAGGTTCGATACCACTTGGTCCTTAAATGCAGAGGTTGCAACAGGAAGGGCATCCACTAGTAAACTCTCCCCAAATCACAACGGCTGTGGTGACCCATTATAAATGAAAGAAGAGTAATTATTACAGTACAGCGTGTGAAGCGTTTTTATGCAATCTCTGACTGATGGTCATATGGTTGTGTGAGGGAATCAATAGTCTGACAAAGGACATAAAGAAAAATGAAGAAAGAGTTCTGCCTGATTAACATACATCATCATCATAGCACTAGCGTTCCCCTGATCATAAAGCCACTCATGTTTTCCCTTTCAGGCTCATGCTACCAATGATAGGTAACCTGGTGTGTTTCTGTCATGTTACCTCAAATTCTATAAAGTGAGAATGACTGTTGGTAAAGTCAACGATAAGATATAAATGTTAGCCATTCAGAGGTAAAAATGTGTGTAAGCAGATAGGCAGAAGAAAAAAAAACTCTCTTTCGACTTTTTGACTCCTCCCAAAATTTGAGATTTTCACTGGGAGTGATCAGGATGGACAGGATTAGAAATGAGCAAATCAGAGGGACAGTTAAGGTGCAGCAGTTTGGACATGTGTTGAGGAGAGAAGGTGGATGCATTGGACAAAGGATGTTGGAAATGGAGTTTTCAGGAGACATTTGTGGTCATTGTGAAAGAGGACACACTGACATAGTTGGAATAAAAGCAGAGGAGACAGGGGATAGGGCGAGATGGAGGCAGATGATCCGCTGCGGTGACCCCTGAAGGCCAAAAGAAGAAAAATATATATTGTGCACAGATAAATTATTGGACCCAGTTATATTTTGCATCATATGCTATTTGTTGGAATAAACCATTATATATTATTAAGCTATATCTCACTCTTGTGATCCTGAGGTTGACAATGCCATGCTATTAAATAAAACAAAGACAAATAAATTTACTTACATTTATATATTTATATATCGTTTTTTTTTATAACGTGCTATCACTAATACTACGTCAAGACATAAATTAAAACCTACTTGTGTGGATATTGGAATATAAAAGCAAACTGCCCTAAAGGTGCTGCTAACAGCAGCAGTACCTGCATGAAATGCCTCCCTGCTGAGTCAATTTTCCCTGGTGGGCAAAGTGCTTTTATTGCTTCCTGCTCTCAGCTGTATATTACAGACCAGGTGACACACATAGCGTCTGATATACATATCACGGTGAAAGTGTTGTTTATGAGATATATCTGCTTCGGCCATGCAACAGAGATTTACCATCTCAATCATCTAAAAGCTTGTGCTGAGATGGTCCTTGTTTACTCCTTGTTTCTCTAGAAAGACGGGCGGGATTAGTTAGAGCCCAGGTTACAGATATGGGGGAATTAAGCTTCTTTTTTAGGCGACAGTGGTTCCACATACATTTTACAGAAGGATTTTCTAATAAAGAATAAATGGCCAACTGTTAAATTGAAAATACTAAAAAGCTGTGGCAAATGTCCCTTGGAAATCATGTTGGGGGCACAAAACCAATTTTTTAACCATACGGATATCCATATCCTTTCGCTAAGTACTTTTGGCAATGCCAGCTGTAATTTGGCAGGGTTGCAGTACTGTCTGGACGATTCGCCAGTCCATCGAAGAGCCACATATCAGGTATGTGTTCAATAAGTGTTCAATAAACCAAGTACCCTAAAGGGTGGGCAACTGCTGATTTCTTTGCTGTAGAGGAGTAATTAGCAACTGGTGGCGTAGGGGCTGAATCTGGCCCACAGAACTGTCTACTTTAGCCCATGACTAGATTCAAAAATAAACATCTTAATCATGTGTTCTGGCAACATATGCCAAAAAAAGTGAAACATTTGGAAAACATTAACTTCTTTCCCCTCGTTTGGCAGTTGGAGAAGTGTTTCCCAGTGGTAAAGTGCTAACTTTCCATACATGAGATTCCTGACTGAAATCCACTCTTTGTCCAGAAGACTTTGAAAGCTCATTTGCATTGACCCTGATGAACAATGTGACATTTTTGTCTTTGTATGTAGTTTGTATATAGATATGGATGTCTTTTATTTGAAACTAACCCTATGGTTATTAGTATAATCAACAATCAATTGCTATTCTCTCCGTCTTACAATAATGTAATACTCTCATAAACATGAGAGTGGGCTCTTTAGACAAACATCTGTTAATTGTTGAGGCCACGACACAAAACTAGGTTATAAAAGGGCATTGTGATGCTTTGCAGTTTGTTAGAAATGCTGCACCATAACTGAGGAAATCACGTTATATTTGACTTGTTTTATTAAATGTGAGGTCTATGTAAAGAAAAGAATAAAGTCTATTTGCGTTGGAGTTACTCACCTCATCAGTCGTACATGCTGCGATGGTAACTCAGTACACATCCCTTGTAAATGTCAGAGCAATTTTTTTTTGTTCTTTTGTTTAGTTCTGCTGCCCAAATGTTACTGCTGCTTCAACAGATTGTCTCCTCATTCCCCAATTTTCTTGCTAGGCCCAGGGTGGAATCACACATGTAAACATGAAATCGATAAATTACAAAAAAAAAAAAAAACAACAGTAAATCCTGTCCCTTTTGATTAACACACACTGGGAATGCTTCATCTGATTTTTAATTAACCTTGGCATATACAGTATATAAGTTTTTGAAACAACTGTCATCGAGGATATGCACCAAACCAACATGCTCTGTCTTTAAGTCTCGATTTAAACAGCAATGACTCGTGCACACGGGGATTTGTTGCAAGAACAGTTGTTATGAATATATTTCTGAAATAAAAATATACATTTCAATCACATTATGTTAAGTGACTTGTGTCTGTTTTTCTTGATGCTGATGCATTTGTAACAAATTGGCTGTATATGTATATGTAAATATTTGTACCCAGAGGTGTGTAGAATAGCCACAAATTGTACTCAAGTAAAAGTACTTTTACTTCAGAAAACTATTACTCAAGTAGAAGTAAAAAGTAGTCATCCAAATAATTACTTGAGTGAGAGTAAAAAAAGTTCTTGGTTAAAGTACTGAGTAACTGTTCAATCAGCTAGACAAAATTACAGAGAGGAGAGTTTATCCCATCAATAAAATAAAAAGTAAAAGAAATTAATTAAATACTTTAAAATAAAATAATCTTTAGGTAAATTCAAGTACTTCGATAAAAAATAAAAATCAATGAAATATAGAACATATATTACATGCATTAAATAGTTACAAAATAACAATTTTAGGCCAAACTTACCACAACTTATTTCCTCAGGTTAGACGCTGTGGTTTTGAATACTGAAATATCTTGTTTGTTTTGAAAGACAGCGCATGATGTAACTGCTGTTCATAAATCAACTCAAGTAAAAGTAAAAAGTATAGTGATTTAAAACTTCTCCTAGAAGTATTTTATTTTGAAAAACATACTTAAGGAAATGTAACCCCTTACCCATCACAGTACTACAACATACACAGCCTCCTTCAGAAAATTAAATGTATGGAATTACTTTATGTAATGTTTAAAATATCTAAATATTTTCAATCTACTTGAAATGACCAGAAATTAAAGGGACTAATACATTTAAATACCTCCACATCAAAATTACAATTTCCCAAGGCCGTCTCTTTATGTTCTCACAGTTGTGCCGTGAAGACTGTTAACTGACATTTAAGTAGCAAGAAAAACAACTTGAGTGTGAATTCAAATTAAAAAAAACGAATCATGTGTATTTTACCCTGACATGTTTTCCTCTTAAAGAGTCTTCTAATTTAATGGTGTTTGCATCAAGGCTTTCTTCAACACCGAGGTTGTTACATTTTGTTTTACTTTTCTTTTACAGAACTCTTTAATAATAATCCCTTGAGATCGAGCTTCTCATCATATCTAAAGAAGTGCTGCTCTTGGTTTTGACGATGCTGTTGTGCAATATGTTTGGTGAAAAATTGTACGAATACTAATTAATGTCAAGTGTGGACAGTCTATGTTATTTAGCTTAGGGAAAACAGGGAATGAGTGTGTATGTCTGTGTATGTTTTGTAGTTATTTAGAAAATGGCTGAAATTATCTCTAGTATTTTTTCGTCAGCCCGGATAGTGAAAAAGTGAAAAGCGTTGCGAAGACCTTTCAACTAAGCGAAGCCGACTCTAAAAGCAAAGTACTGACAAAAGTGACAGGACTTTTCTTCTCTTTTTTTCCCTCTCACATAGACCTGTGGTTCCATTACTTGGGTGACCTCTCAGACAATACAGCTGAAAACTACAACAAAAACATCCCCTGCAGGTAGACTTGACAATAAAACTACTGCAGCCTGACATTAATGACAGCCGAAAGTCAGGCGAAAGCAAAAATAATGCATATCCTGCTGATGGATAAAAAAAAAGCAGAGCAGACTTTAACGTCACTTCTGAAACCCCAGGGCAGATATTCTTTCTTGCTGAAACATTGACGACTGATTGCGTATAGTCTCTTCCGCTCATGGTTGCCCGCTGGTATGTAAACAACACATTAAGAAAATGTCAGAAAAGTCAGTGAATAAATCCATGATACTAATATGAAAATATATGTTGTTGTGAATATATTAAGTTCTAAATTAACTGGGCCACTGCTCAGAATCAGAAATGCAGTATTTAGAACATTATACCCAGAACGGATGCAATGTCCAATCAATCAACACATCAAACACATAAAAAAAGTCCCTATTTGTGATGATTAATTGTAATTTAAATTAATCACGATTAAACGTCATTCCTTAGTAAAAAAAAAAGAACATGAGAGTCATTTTTAAAGTATCTGCTGGCTGTTGCCCGCTGTCTCCCCTGTCCCTTCCTGGCTAAGGTCTTCACATGCCTTTACCCCCACCTCTGTTGAGCTAATGGCTGGAAATTCCCCCACTTCAGGGTCTGCAGCAGTGGAACCGGGGTTCCCCACCCTCCGAGCTAATCTTGTAAAATGGCAGGGGGCGTCTGTCAGTTCCAGAGTGGTTCCAAAGGCGGCAGCCACCACTCCTACAGGGATTCTGGAGGAGGCGGCTGGCAACGGTCCCGGGGGTTTTAGTTCTGTGGCTGGGATTTCTCA
>NC_024309.1:1302731-1355273 GCF_000523025.1 Cynoglossus semilaevis | reverse complement strand
GGGGGCACGGGGGCGGCCGCCCCCCCCCCCTAGGGTGGTGGGGGGGGGGGCGCCTGCCACTGCTCCAGTGATTCTTAGTTCTGTGGCTGTCATTCCCCAAGTAATTAGGGAGGCGGTAGCTGCCACTCCCCCAGTTGTATGGGGGCGCTTTTTGCAAGTAACACTTAAAAAAAATGCACTCAAGCCACATGTGCACATTCTTTGAATAAAAAGCTACAAAAAAATCATTTGGGGACAATTTCCCTTCACTTGTAAGTACATTATCCTGAAATTAGCTTTTTTATCCAGTATTTTTTTTTTTTAAATGAACATTAAGCATATCTGCGCCACAGCGGAGAAAACATTGCTGTCATACTGGTAGTTTAATAGTATATGATGAAGTATAAAGTATGAATTATTAACTTTTTTTGTGACTAATAGTACCATAATTATCCTCCCGCAACAGCCTGCGTATTGATTTTACTCTGGCTTTACAATATAGCTGGAAACCAGGAAACAGAAGGAAACTGCAGCTACGGAAATTGTTTTATATATATATAAAATAAAATAAAAACATTTAAAAAATATATTCTCAAGATTAAGCTCCATCTCTAGGGCATAATTCAGGTGACAGGACACAGAAATCAACAGAGTGGGAGATGGTTAAGCTGCTGCATTTGCTACTTCTACTGGTACACACTATAAAAAAGGTAAATACATAGTATACAGTAAGAACCATCACATTCAAAGTACTTTATATAGTATATGTACTTTTTTGCAGTGATTTGTTTTATCATCTTTAATTCTTATGCTTGGCGAGCATTGATATAGCAGTACCATGGCATTGATACTCCCATGTGTATTTTACCTTGGGTATTTTGTGTGCTCAGATTTCACTCTCACAGCCCCAAGACGTGCAGGATTAGGTTAAATGGACACTCTAAAATGACCATAGGTATAAATGTGAATTGGACTTGGTGTTTGTTTCTATAATTGGTCCTACGATGGATGGTCCAGGTTGGACCTTGCCCTCAACAGATGATTGCTAGGATTGTCTTCAGCCCTCCCTGCCACCCTGAAAAACACCTAGCAGTGGAAGATGAATGAATGAATAAAAGTATTATTATTATTATTGCTCCTCTGACCTTGAGTAAAAACCTGGTGTGACTCAGAAGGGTCTGCCTGTAAATCTCTGGGTGGAACCAATTTAAAACTGACCCTGAAGTGTCGACCACTACCTCAGCGGGTCAATTCAAATATGGTGATGAGGTTAAAACAGAGCGTCTTCTTTAGCCTTCAACAACAGATTTAGGACGTTTGCGTTAGGAGAACTGAATGAAACCTATCAAGCATGTTATGTGTGAGTAATACACGGGTACGAGGGTAAGTGATGAATTTTTTGCGTTTCTTGATTGATCTGTAGTTTGGTTTTTCAATGTACTCATCTAAAATTCACGAGCTTCTCTTTGAAGAAACAGTGACAGCAAAACCCTAAACTTTGTATTTACATGTCTTGTTGACAGATGATCCCTGTCTTTGTGATTTAGGTGATCTGAAAACTTCAGCTTTACTTCATACCCATAGTTCAGACACTAGTTTATTAAGTCTGGTATAATCTGGTAAAATAATCTGGTAAAATAGTCAGGTCATAACTAACCTTCTGTCACTTTTTGATGATAATTTGGTTACTTAGAAGTGTATGGTGATGACAGCGTGCACCAGTGCAATGGCTTCTGGTGCTCCTGGGGTGGAGCTACCTTTAAGTACTTTTCTCGTTGGTCCTGAGGCCAACTTTAACTGCGAGAGTTGTGAGAACAAGCGTATAAGGTACACCCAAATCGAACTCTTTAAAATAAGGAATAGTCCAGCCACGAGCCCAACAGCAACAACAACAACCATGGCCATCGCTCTCTGGGCCTTGCTGAACAGACTCTTGCAGCTCCTGAGGACACCGGACCGGCGTAGCATCCCAGGCTCGACAGAGGGCAAGCGTAAGCGGTGTCTGCGGAAGCAGAGGACTTCACATCTGCTGTCCAAGATGTCACCATCACCCAGACTGTAACTGACTATCCTAACCAGAAACCCTGGCTGAATGCAGAGGTACGGTCTCTGCTGAAAGCCTGGGATGCTGCGTTCAGGTCTGGGTACAGAATGGCACTCAGAGCAGCAAGGAGAAAGCTGAATGCTCGTATGAAGTGGGCTAAGGCCCTATACGCCTAGAAGATCCACGGACACTTCATGTCCAACGATCCACCGAGTATGTGGAGGGGAGTAGGTACCCCTAATGTACCCCTCTCTTAGCGCCCAATGCTCTCAACAGATTCTATGCCCGCTTAACTTCATGTCCAACGATCCACAGAGCATGTGGAGCGGAGTAGGTACCCCTAAGGTACCCCTCTCTTAGCGCCCGATGCTCTCAATAGATTCTATGCCCGCTTTGACGATCCCTTAAGCACCAGACTTTCTCCTCCACCAGGAGAATAATCCCTCATTGTTGCCGCAGCAGAGGTGAGAAGGACCCTCCAGAGGATTAACCCACATAAAGATGCTGGACCGGACAACATCCCCAGACGGCTGCTGAGGGGTTGCGCACACCAGCTGACTGAGGTACCGACAGGTATCTTCAATACCGCCGTCCAACAGGCGACGGTCCCCACCTGTGTGAAGACTGCCTATCATTCCCATCCCAGAAATATTTACAGTGAAAGGCCTGAATGACTATCGGCCGCAAGCCCTCACCCCTATAGTCATGAAGTGCTTCGAGAGACTGGTTATTGCCCGCATTAAGGACTCCATCGACATCACTTTGGACCCGCACCAGTACGCATATAGGAATAACAGATCCAAACCACACAGCCCTCATCCAGAAGAACTCCTCATCACCTTATCTTTGTGGATTTCACATCAGCTTTTAACACCATCAGACCGCAGACCTTGATTAAAAAACAAAACTCTCTCAGGATTGAGCGCTACTCTCTGCAACTGGGTCCTGGATTTTTTTGACAGATAGGCCGCAGTCTGTGAGGATCCATGTCGAATCAATCAATGGTAGTTTTTGATTTGGCTAACTTCAAGATTATTTATTGCTAGATGTTCTTTTTTGGCTCTCTTCATATTTGTTCTACTGGCTACTGAACAACAGAATGTAAACACCAATAAATAACTGACAAAGTGTTTTACATTATGAAGTGAAAAAGTGAAATACTATCCTGTGGGAACAAGAAGTTGCAACTACATCCTGCAAATACTTAGGATTTAGGTTACCACAGATCTGACTAAGTAGGCTTTATGTCCTAAGGCTAAGGCACAGTTTTTCCTATGTCCTTTCTGGTGCAACACAAGTGTCATGAGAGCAATACTCAATTTCCTCAGCCAGGATCCCACAGGTATTTCTTTTTACAACCTCACATTTGAATGGAACTTTGAATGAAAAAAAAAAGTTAACTGATCTATTTTCAAAACCTAAAACAAAAAACCCATGTTCCTTTTCCTCTCCTTTCTGATTTTCATGCTCTTTTTTCACATTTATCACTTATGATATTTCCTTTTGTTCAGTGATTTTTGTGTTTTACTTTAAAGAATATGCAGAACCAGAGATAAATCAATACTCTTACACTAATGGTGTACATTAAAGTACCCAGCGACTGTGTGCTTTTAGTAACAGAACATTCAGTCACCTAGTATCCTTGGAGACGGAGTACTGTAGTCTGCTGTAGCTTTTATGACAGACTTTGTCGCAGATACTGAATGGATGAAGTAAATCAGAGGGTGACTAATGGACAACAACCTCACTTTACCCAGCCTGCCTCAGGCAAGAGGTTGAAGAAGTGTTTTTAATTCTTCTCCTCATCCTTGCACTTTAATGTTAAGTTTTCAAAAGGGTTGTTTTAACTCTAGAATCAAATGACTGAACAGAGCTCAGTAGTTGAGGACGTGTTATGCAAGCAACAGTGCCCTTCTACCCGTGGACCTTACGTAGCAGGTAATCACTGCCCCTCCCCTGGAATTAGTTATTGGGTTAAACACAGAGGACATGGTTCTGTTTATTTGAATAAGTTCGGATCGGAAAGCCTATATTTGTTTTTTTAATGGTTTATCTCAAATTTTGACCAACATTGGACCAATACCAATCCTAAGCATCGGATTAAGATTTAGAATTGAATCAAGCAGATCTAAACCGACTTAGAATACGGGCTTAACAATTACATTTGACCTTCACCTCAGCCCAAAGGACAGGGTCAATGGTCAGCTAGCCATTTGAATAATGCCAGATTTACTTTAGGTGAGGTTCATATGCATCAGTGAGGTTCAATGTCATCCCTTGTATTCAGTACAGTCAACAGTAATCACCATCAAAATTCAGTTTACTGAACCATTGACCACTTTTGTGGCCCTGGAATATGGCCAGAGAGACACTTCACAATGACTACATTTCTAAGAGTTCAATATTAAAAGGAAAACAAAACAAAAATACATAATTTAAACATCTGACCTTTATGTAGAATTTATATTTTGTCCATGACATCCTGTGTCTTCGGATTGTGTGGACAGATGAACCACACTACACTTTATCACTAGTTGATAATTAAATATTCTTATGTAGTTGTTTGGTTGATTTTTTAAGTTTGCAACCCACTTTTGCTGCCATGTAACCTTATGTATAGAACAGTACACTGATTTCTGTTACAGTGGGGCCCCAGGTATACTTCAACCTTCACCTATGGCGTTTCATGGTGTTGTCACCATCTCTCATAAATTATGATGTTAGCACTGTGTTAGCGTAGGTAAGAGACAGAGGTACTTGTGTACAGCATGCAAGTTCCAGCTTTAAATTAAAATTGAGTTATGCCGCACCATAGGAATGTAATTCAGACATAAGTCGAGGACCCCCTGTATTTGGATGAACAGAATTTAAAACATAACTATTCGACATGTGGTTGGATTACAACGTTTTCGCCTTGAGAGCAAATATAACATATTTTAATAAAAACTAGAGCAGAGGTCATTTCATTGGAGAACCACACCAATGTTTGTTGATGTTGTTATGACCCTTGTCTGAGGACATGTGTCGTGTGATTGTGTTTCATGTGTTATATGTGTTTTATGTCTCCTATCAATGTATGTGGGTGTGTGGATTTTTATTTTTTCTTGCAGGATCACATGACAGGGAAACTGCGAGGGGAATGGTGGATGGCATCCATTTAAACCAACTGGTGCCGGCCCTTTTCCCGTTTTTCCCTTCATCATCCTTGAGCTAAGGCCTGCTGACACCTTACCGTGTGCTCTGTGTGGTTTGTTTTTGTTTGATTTTGTTTTCTTTTGTCTGTTGGAGAAAAGCGCAGGGTCCTCTTAGTTTTGTTTGTTGTTTGTTGGGCATTGTTTCCTCACAATATAAAATGCTGCTTTAAAACTTGGCCACTTTCTTGGGGATGAGAAGTGAAAGGGAAGCTTAAAATTGTGCTACGTACCAGTTCCCCTGGACTTGGGACAAAAATCTCCAGATATTTAAGAAACATTGTTTTTTGGTAAATATAAATACTACAGTATATGCAAACAGCAAGTACAATTTCTTACTGTATTCTTGAATGACCAACTAAAGCATTTAATAATGATTACAATCAACATATTAAAAAAGTAAACATTAATGGGCATATTTTTATTCACATGTCTCATCATGGACTCAGATGCGAGAACGTTGTGGGCTGCAAGTGGAGTTTGAGACCACTGACGCAGGAGTTTCATTTTATTCTCTATCATGTTTAATGAAGGATCAAATTCAACCAGTAGATGGCGCTAAATCTTGCTCAGTGTACCTTCCATGTTCCTTGCTCACAGCTGTAACACAAAAATGAAATAGCCATGAGCTTATGCATACGTAGCTGCCCCCTCCTGCCCATCCTTTATTTCTATGACTAATTGGTTGTCAGGAATGGAAAGGATACGCGCGCACGAATGACTCTGGATTGTTAAAAAAAAACAAAAAAACAGATTGACTGACAGAGATTAACTCTGCAAAGTGACACATCTCTATCACTCTGTGTTATCTGAAATGAGGGGCGAACTCAAGTGTTCGCCTCATGTCTAACATGCAGCACTGGTGACAATAATCAATCTGACACGCCATCTGCCTTAGCCTCATAACCATCTGCATTTGCAGTCTCTCCCAACCATGGTTGTTTTTTCCTTCTTTCTCTGCTTTTTTTTTTGTTTTTGTTTTTGTTTATTAGTCATTTCACACCCCCAACTCTCAATCCTGTGTGTCTTATATCAACTGTGGCATTAATTAATGAAATTATACAGAGGGAACAGAAAGCAGATGGCTCCATTACACAAACAAATACAATCACATCCAAAACAGTGACACATTCCGCAATGATCTCGGCATAATAAGGCGGCCTGCTAAACATAGTAGTGTACCATTTCACATACCACTAATAAGAGAGGGAAGCATGACAGGTGTGTCAGTGGGAAGAACTCTTTTGATGTGATCAAAAACTGCTTTTTTAACTTGAGCCGAGGTTATTTTCGATACGAAAAGGACATTTGTTCGTTTCTGGTGAACACACATACACACACACACATTGCTGTCATCACGTCATATTTTCAATATCAATGCTGATCCAAAAGGTTAAAATAAAAAACGGTAAACAAATATTGACCAAAAATTGTAATTCTGGAAACACCAGTCTGTTTCACGAGGTTAGCAGGGGCTAATTCAAACTACGGGGATTACATCAGAATATGACATTTAGTTAATTTTAACAGTGGCACAAACAAGCCCTGAGGAAGAGCACTGCATAACCAGAAGAGCTCCTTCAACAGCGGCTGCAACAGCCTCTCGCCTGCTGCAATCGCAGGATTAATTCACCCTGGCCGCTAGACGCATGCCCCAAAGCCTCTTCATAACTGGAGTGTCCTCTGATGTAACCTGAAATGATAGTGTCTTCTCTTCCGGTCTGTTCCCTGCGAGATTTCTTGGTGACAAGCATCTTGGAGAGACAGCACTCGTTGTGAAAAGACAACTTTTTTTTGTTGTTGTTTTAGGGTTTTATTTTTTGTTCACATCACCAACATCTATAGTGTATTATTTGACATATTTTCAAAATGATACACAAAATAAAGTCTAAAAGATGTTTTATTTTGAATATTTACTGATCCTTCAATCACCCTTTAACGATCCATCAACGATTAATGAATGGGTGATCAGTCCTTGGTACAAAAAAATATTTGGGACAGATGTATTACATTGTATTTATCTAGTCATGGGAAACCTTACATTTGTGTCCTATTGTTTTTAAATATTTCTATAGTCATAGTACAGTAGACACCCGAGATACGAACTCCCCGAATTACAAGTATTCTATGTTACGAGTTTGCAACTATTACAAGATTTTGCTCCTGATACGAGAAAATATCTAGTTATGAGTGCTCAACCGAAATGCGGCACATACAACACAGCAACACATACAAAACAGCATCCCACAGGCTGCTCATACAGCAGTAAAAATATAACACATTAACAGACAAACAGTATACGGGCTGTCAGATGTACCGTCGGCTCACACGTGTCACGCAGCGAGTAGTAGATCAAAAAATAAAGTACTGCCTACATAGCTACAACCCCAGGAATAGAGTTTTATAATCGTACTGTCACTATACCAGGAACCAACGTTTTCAAAGTTGGCAAACAACTGAGAACTGAAAGCTGTGTTTTTCTACACCTCACATACAGTTTCAGACGTAATGAATAAATGTACTTGAAGTTTGACTAGAAGAGAACATAACATACTGGCTGTATTTTCAGAGTTAAAAAAAACCCAAAACAAAACAACAACAAATACTTTTTACAGTTTGCATGTTACGACGGATTATTAGGACCACATTTAGAAAAAAAAAGTTAATTAGAACTAGGTAGCTTTACAAGCAAAAATTGCAAATTTATTACAATGTTGTAACTTCTATGAGAAAAAAAATGTTTTTTTTTTCTGTGTTGCAGCAAGCATTTGTTATTGTGCCACTAGATCAGTGGGTCTTGAACTATTTCATTAGTAGGGGTGTCTCGATCTGATACTCCATCGTAGAATCTGATCGGTATCGGTCCGATATTGTTTAAAATTTGAACAGCATGAGCTATACTATTTTACATTTGATCTGATTTTTCAGTTCTTAAACAAAGCCTGGTATGAAAATAGTCTGCTTTTTTTTTTTTTTTCAATGAGTCATGGAAAATGTGAACTCGTTATTTTGAGCATATGTTCATCAGCTCTGAATTATCCTTCTTTGATGCAAGTCTGTTCAGTGTGTTTGTAATTATTTAAATCACATTCATAAAGCATTAATTGGAAAATGATGTGTTTTTTTGGCACTTAATCCTGAATCACCCACATGGTGTCAACCTACAATGACTGAACCCCTATTACAAAACACCTGTTGAATTAAAATGCATGCGTGTACAAATAGCTATTCACTTGCCTAAGAGTTGTTTAAAATCAATGGGGAAAAGGTCCCTGCTGTAATAAACACTTTGTCAAATAAACTCACAAAAACAACCTGACCTTCACACCTTTAACATTTATCCTCTCAAGTCTGGTTGAAAAGGAAATCAGTCTGTGGCGCTGAGATCTAACGAGAAGATTTCATTTTATTTTTATTTGAAATATGAACACATCGGTCTCGGAAGGAAATGGAAAATGTTCCAATATTGAATATTTTCAAAAGAACTTGTCCACTTTGATGGGTATATATATACTTTTCACTTTTAACTGTAAAATATCTCTGAATTGCAAACACATTACTGGTTTAAAGATTTAAACACTAATGTTAACGTTTCAATTCGTACAGTAATTACATGTATTGTTATTGTTCAACCTTGAGAATTGCCAAAGAAATGAAATCTCTGCTGCAGAGAAACTCTTTAAAAATATATATGTTGCTAATAATGTAGCAGTGTGTCTCTATAGATTAGGGCTCACAAGGTCATATCAGTATTGTTGTTGCAAAAGAATAAAAATGCACAAAGTGTCTAGGTGTGAATGTCTACACACAGGTGAGATTGAATGGGTTCAAAACACTTTATCTTCACCATATGAAATGTATTCATTATTTTAATCTTTTTAAAAGGCTTTTTCCATCAGCTTAGTGTAGCATTTTTCATATGAAGCTGAAGCAGAAGAAATGGCCAAAGCCAGCACACTCTTAAGTCCTGGTATGGATTTGGATCCAAAATGTCCAATTTCCATAATGTGACTTACAGTAAGAGCATCATTTGTTAGACTTTTCCACACTTTCCACTGCTGCATAGCAAGTTAGCAACGAGGGCCCTCATCTTTAAATAATTAGCCTTGTGCAGTGTTTCCCAAACTTTTTTTCTGGGAACCCATATTTTAAAAGTCACAAACTTTCGCGACCCAAATCAATAGGCATTAATCGTAAACCCCTGGAAAACATGATGCGAGAGGACCCAAAAACATCTCGTGCACCTGAGGGTTGCGTCACAGTTTTTGGGAAGATCCACTGGGTGATATCTGAATTAGGACAACACCAAGGACTAATGGACTAAATAACATGGACTACCATGTGACATTCCACTGGATCCTTTCAAATGACATTCATTCATAAATATATATATATATATATATATATACACACACAAATTAACAGGTCTATTCGCGATAAGACTTTTAGTAAGTGAAAATGTATTTGAGTGATTTTGTTGACATTTTTCCCAAACCCAAAACTTTATTTTAGAACTGAAAACAATTCAGTTTGAATGCGGGAGCTCGAGGCCTAGCAGCTAGAGAATCTGGCTTGTGATCTGAGAATTGCTAGTTCCATCACTGTGCTGGTTGTTGTGTGCTTCTTCTCCCAAGACACAGCAGAATGCCATCCAATCCTCCTGTTTCAGAGTTAGGGTTGATTGCAGTGGACAAACTTCCTCCATGCTTCATACAAAAACAATTGTAAATACAGTTTATATTTATATCACACAAATACACAAGGACACAAGTATGAGTCATATATTCCTACATACATATCTTTACATAATGTACATTTATGTATATATATATATATATATATATATATATATATATACAGTGTTCTCTCTCTATGTCGCACTTCTCCTTTTGCTCCCCAAGTACATCGGATAATTTTTTTAAAATCATTTTTAAAAGCATTGTTTAACTAGAGGATGGTGTTCCTCATGCTGATTGGCTCATGCATCGTAGCATCTCTCAGCATCTCCCCTTGTCTGTCCGCCACTTTGCTCTCCGCCGTTATACGTATAGTACTCTGCTGTAAAGTTTGTGCTCTTTTGTTTGGTGAAAGATTACCCTAATTTAACGACCTACGATGCATCCTAAATGCTCTGATCATCTTCTCAGGCTTCTGTTACATAGGCCAAACGAAGACACTGACACAGATGACAGTTAACAGCATTTATTTTTCCTTACAATAATGTGTGCTCCTGCGCTTTGCCTGGCTTTCATATAGGGTCCGTCCATTTTCTACTTCTCCTACTAATATAAGGAGAGGCTTGATTACTACAATTGCAGCTCACAATTGCGGCCGGGGCTACACCTGTGTTGCTGAGTGCTAACATCCGCCGTGTGTATTTAATTTATTTACATAACATGTATGTCTTATATTTCCATTATACAACTACTGTGCATATAATTGTGGAAAAGGGTAATACAGTCTAGGGGGAGGGTTGATAACAGTGTGGGGGAGGTTGGTAAATGGTAAATCAATACGAAAATTATATAAAAATTATCTTGATGCCACCTCGCGGATTTTCCCTTTTTGCGGTGGGTCTTGGAACGCAACTACTGCGATAGGATACATACAGATAGATAGATAGATAGATAGATAGATAGATAGATAGATAAATAGATAGATAGATAGATAGATAGATAGATAGATAGATAGATAGATAGATAGATAGATAGATAGATAGATAGATACCATAACAAGACTGTTCTTTTCCATTTTGCTTTTGGCAACTTTCTTTTTTCTCCCCCAAAACTTTGGAGCACACTGCAATTAAACTTGAAGAAATTCGTCCAAGCTGTTGATGAGTATCCCACGAGCCTTTTATTTTGTCCAGACAGTCAGTCAGGAATAGTGGTAGCTTTCTGTTACCTCTCAACTCTAAGGCAAACCCTTTTGTGATAACATGTTATGCTTGATGTGTTGTAAAGAGTGTTCACCTCGGGCTGTATGGTAATTTTAGCTCTGAACAGAAAAGAACTCCCCTGATAATTGGCCCCTGTGAAAAGTGCCAAAGACAAAAGCCGTAGGAATGAGCGCTCTTCACCTTGCAGCCAGAGAACATCAAACTCTGAAGTGCACCGTTGGATAGAAATCATGGTCGGGCACCAGTAGTAGTACCTGAATACAAAGTGTCTTGTTTTTCCAGATTCCATTTGTTGATTGTAACAATAATTTCCAAAGACTTATTTATGCATCAACTTATCAGCAAATAAGCCCTCTGTCCATCAATGACCTATAACTGTCGCTACCTTTGTTTTTAACTTTTTAACTAATCATATTCCATATCCACTGCATAGCATCTGTAAACAAGTGTTTCTCATAACACAACACCAACACCACACTTTTAGTGCTGACGTGTATGTATATGCAGATGATAATGCTATTTTTGAGAAGACGCACCTCTTATGTCGCAGTGTGCTATCATACTTACTAGACCTTACAAGAAGTAGGCAATAGAAAAGTGTAACAACCTCACTCTGTGAGTGACACAGAGAATTGTTGCGAGGCACAGCTAATAAGATGAATAGAGCGAACTTAGGCAAAACATAAGAAGATGCACACAGTGAAGGTAGTTAGAACCGTCTGTTTATGACTTGAGCTAAGAATGTCAGAAGCGACTAGAGACTCTCCTCCTCTACTGTAACCCACGCGGAAGACCTTAGAGAATTAGGGATGAAAAGAAAGAATAAAAAGTCAGGCTTAATTTATTTGACAATGGCAGAGTGGAATGAAACAACAAAGTTAAGTCTGAAAGAGAAAAAGTCAATTTACATGTTAGGGGTCAGGTTTCAAAATAGACTGCAAATATTCAAGGTTTTTAGGATCTGTCAAGACATAAGACACCGTTCCTTTTCCTTATACCATCAGGCATTTAAAGCCTCTTTGATGCCGCAGTTTCTTACATTTTAGTTTGACTCTAGGACATATGTGTCAAACTTAAGACCTGCGGGCCAAGTGCACCCGCAAAGACATTTTGTGTCACAACACAGATCAGACTGCTGGTGAGGCCATGCAACTTCGTTACTACTGCTACACTGCCATGGTTGCACAAAGCTGTCCTCAGATTTTCCCCTGTGGAGAAGAGGTGGGCGGGGCATGCGGTGGCTCATTACCATTTAAAGGTAAAGGCAAGGCACTTGTGTGTAAGGATCACTGAGTGCATCATTAAAATTCAATTGAGACATCAAGCAACCAGGGTTCTCAATTTACGGCTGTTTCATCGCAACACTGCCTAAATATAGAAAGAAAGTCTTGTTCCTTCATCCCTGCAAGGAAAAAGTGTTTGTTTACATTTGCCGGTGGTACGCCATATTTTCTTTGCATTAAAGAAGCAAATATATCTAATTGAGAAAAATTGTTAAGTAGTTAAAAAGAAATACAAAATGACCTGGCCTCTGATTAAGCAATATTTTTTAAAGAAACTATCCCAAAGGATTCACGCAATCAGAATAATACCACAGAAAAACCCTTATCTTGTCCTGTTCTATACTGCACCAAAGAACAAGAACAGCGCAGCAGATACCCCACCTAATCTACCTAGCCTTGTTATCAGAGTTATTTAGCTGTAGTGATTAACCAGCTGATGAGAGATCAGTCACCAGGGTTTTTTTTTCTTTCTACGTAGCTTCTAAATATAGAACACAATCACAGTTCTCTTTCATGCTCCTACGTTCAGTCAACCAAAGCACGGTAGAGAATAATCTTACAAAATGCCAGGAACTATTTTATGAATTGTGAAAGCAATATCAGGGATGTTCATAATATTATTGTATTTAGCATGTTTTTGTTCATTTTGTTAATGTGACTTCTTAACAATTTCTATCTCTCCGGGATTCTTCCTGCCTTCACGTCTGGTGTGTAAGGTCACAGTGACCTGGTGACATTTTTGTTCTCTAATTCTATACAAACATTCTCAGTATATCTCTTTGTGGAAGAAACAAAGTGATAAAAATAATTAAGATATATTGTCAAAATGACCTCGCTCATTTTCACTTTCGTTTCAAAATAATGTTAAAGCAAACACTATTATATTTTAACAGATATATTTAAGTATGAATATAATGACAATGTAGCATGAAACACTCAGAGAACCCAAATCGCAAGGTAAAATGTACTTTTTACGAATGCATTGTTGCTAATGTTGAACACATGGTTTATTTTTCTTTCATACTAAATACAGTAATACGTTGAGATACAAGCATAGTCCATTTCAGGGTCAATCTCGTAAACTACCTTTTATAGTATAATTTTAGTATATATAGATTCCGGTGATATAAAATAAAATGCCTCTCCAGCTCATCATTTATATTTGAATGTAACTTTGATATAATCGTCATACCCTTGGGATGATTTACGTTCTTGATAGCATCGTTCTGCTTTAGGATGGTACATATCGTGGATGTACTGCGATCATACATGCATGCTAGATCACTCACACAGGCAGCATGCTCATATTTATCGACAATTTCATGCTTTATTTCCATGATCATTATGCGTTTCTTCTTCTCACTACCATCCTTACCACTCACTCTCTTAGGACTGATTACTGTTATAAAGAATAATGCACAAAATAGAGAGAAAATCACGCAAACACAAAACCGAAGACTTGGGGAGATGTGTACGGAGGTCAATGAACATGCGAAGTGAACGAGTGAGGCGACGTGGGCTGCTCCAAGTGACCAGCCCCTTAGCATCTGTGTCTGTAAGTGTCCTCGTAACTCATACCATTACTGGTATCTCAAAGCAAAAATTTGCTCGAAGGCTTGTTCGTATCTCAAGGTATTAATGTAATCTGACAGAAATTGCTAAATAGAATACAAACATTCCTGAATTGAAGAGAAGAGACCTCTGCTAACATATGTACACGCCAACACTCTTCTGTATGCTTCGTCTCCTCATCACACCACTAATGTAAGGTTGAGCAAATGCGCTGTCATTCCCCCTTGCTGGTCTGTCTTCATCACCGGCAACTCTCTGCTGCCAGACAGCATTTATGGTCTGTGTTTAAATGAAGCAGTTGTTGCACTGAGAATACTGATGCAAGATGTTTTTTTTTTCCTGGTTCTGCTCCCATGGGGAGAAGAAAAGCCAAGTCAATGCTGGGTCACTGCAGACATTCTAATTAAAAAAATAAAGGTGCAAATGCATTTAGGTGTTAAATATAACATCACTAGTCTCATAACTAAGTGACCCTGTATGATATGACCTAGATGTTCCCACTGAATCCGAACGGCATCTCTGGTTATGTATGAATGTCGTTGCTGTTGTGATTAATAATTAAACAACACTCAGCTACCATAGAAAGTGGGAACGAATAATAGCCAAAGGTCATGATTGCAGCTGAGGTAACCAGGACTTCCTTCTTCTTCTGTTTACTTTTTTCCTACAGCGACTAAGTATGAGGTCAATGTTTATTGAATATTTCCACCTAAAATCACCTGTGACATGACAGAAGCATTTTCATGTGGTGTTGTAAGACAACCCCCCGCCCCTCCAACCAAACACCTTTTTATATGTTGTTGAAGGGGGACTTTTGTTAGTTTGTCTCAGACCTGTTGTAGGAGACAGCTCTTGGATCATTATTAATGGGCCGGTGGTTTTATAGTGAGGTTTAAGGCCTCAGTCAATAACTAATTGATTGATTGTGTACTTTTGTTTCTTGATGTACACATTTTTTTTCTGTGTCGTGATACTATTGTCCACGTGTGTGTCACTGCAGGAGAAAATCACTGAGGAGGATTAAGTGGTGGCTTAGTGGTTAAGGAAGTGGTTAAGGAAGGGATCTTGGGTCCGGAAGGTTTCAGGTTTGAGTCCACTAGCTGCCAAGTTACCACTGAGGTGCTCTGAGCAAGGGAGGGAGGGACAAAGGGAGGGACTTAAAGCTGCCCACTGTTCACTTTGGTGATGTGCTGTGTCACAATGACAAGTAGTTCACTTTCCTTCTAAAAGCCTTAATTCAATTTGGTTGTACGCTGCCCCTGAACCAAAATTAGTTTAACACCCCTGCACTAAAAGTTTACCTTGAAAATTGAGCCTTAAGAAAACTAACATCCATCGGCTCCATAGAGGAATAGAGGTAAAAAAAGAAAATATATGGATAACACACGATGGGTTGGGCCTGAAATCCGAGGACCCAAATTCCAATCCAGCACCTTAGCCAGTTGCAGTGTGTTGAGCAAGCTTCAAGGTTTGTCTGAAAGCAATCACTGTTTCCCAGTAGGAGGTAGAGTGAAAAAATGAGAAAGGCCTGATTTTGTTTACTCTGTACAATGACAAAAATGAAATGTTTCTTCTCTTCTAGATAGTAGAAAGAAAACATCTGCCTAAATGTGATAGAGATTTAAAAACAACCAATTTGAAGAGGAAATATACTACTTTTTTAATACTAATGCTTTAATTTTTTTGCAAAAAAAAAAAAAAAAGGTTCCTAGATGTCTAAATTAAATGCTTTGGTCTTTGGTCTTTGGTCATGAAAAAAAAAAAAAAAAACCTAAACGCATGGCTGGATTTATTACAGACCTGTTTGGCAGCCCTGTTTTAAACCCCAGGTTTTGGTGCATTCATATTGAAATATTAATGAGCCACTACATACAGGGGATCTTGACTTATGTTGGAATTTCTTTCATACAGTGTGATGTAACGGAATTTTCAGTGTGAGTAGAAAAGAGCTCCATGACTGCCACCCAAATCACTCTGCGCTGCATCAGCCCCTCATGAACCTTCCTGTGGGTGGTAAGTCCACTGGCTAACCGCTTTAACTGGGACTCAATCTTGCCCAGGAAGTGAACCCTGGGGTTCCACACCAATGACAAGGACATTGCCTCTGGACCAAAGCACAACTAACATCATAATTTAGGACATAAAAAATAGAAGAGTCTGACTTTCACTTGGGGGCCACAATAAGTGGAAACAATTCCCAAAAGTAACACAAATGAAAGAAAGGGAATTTAGCACAAGCAGGTGCAAGATATAGAACTGGCGAATGTAAACCATGACGTCTTTCGCGTATAGCGATGCATATTTGCTCTGCTCTTTAATGCAATATGTGGGAATGATGGAACAAGACTTTAATACATTTATGGGAGATAGCAATGGTTCCACAAAATTCCGTAACTTCTCGACGCTGTAAACTGAGCCCCATGAATTCAGTCTGCCTTGTCGTGGTGATCTACAAATGCTTTAGCCCTGAAATATTTACCCTAAAGTCTACACCTGAAAATAGGGCTTAATAATTATTCATAATGGTGTCTTTGAAATTTGGGCCTGACAAACTTGTTCTTTTTGATAGTTGTTTCTTTCTATGACATGAAGGAGCGTTATGTACTTGGCTGGGCCTGGTATATCCAACACCCTTGTACATACCAACACAAATAAAATTTGAATAACTCAGGTGGTAAGTCAAAAGAATTTCTCAATATCCCCTTAAGCAGAGCTGATCTCATTACAGTCAATTTTGAGCTAAGGACAGCATCCACTGCTGTCACCAGTTTGCATTTTGCATGTTCATTCCGCAATGAATTTTAATGAACGCGTAAATGACTTCAATGTTCCGGCTGCCCTTCACAACCTCCAGAGCCATTTTAGTTCTCCAGCTGATGAGAGTGATGATTGTATTAGAAGTGGAGTGGAATGACATGACAGATAAAGAGTTCTACTTTTTTGTTTTGTTTTTTCTTCCCACAAATTCACACACTTCAAAAAGAAAAACATGTCAGACCATGAATGAAGGCTAGATGTGTAACAGATTTTACAGTTAACCCTTATTGCTTCACATATGCCATACTGAAGGTCTTATGTTTGTTTAGGCTTGTCAAAGAAGAGCTCCATTTTGTCATTTGCTCAATTTAATTATGTATACTATACTAATACTGACCCGATTATTAAGGAATTTGAATCTCTAATGTGAAAGTTGTAAGTAAGTCATAAGCTCTAACCTTTAAGTTTCAAGCATGGCACAAGTAATTCTCTGTTGGGCAAGTCAAGTCTCAAGTCATGGGTTATGACAATTTGCGTTTCACACTCTGGTATTGACTACCATATTAGATAAGGCACAGCAAATACACTTTATTTTACACCAACTTAAAATCGCTCTGCACTCGATACCTATACAGTGTTCCCTTTCTATTAGCCAATATTGGTAATAATTTGAAATTGAGATAAATTGAGCATTTGCGAATGATCATACTGTTGGCTAATACAATGTGTACTCGGTGTACTATTGGCTAATTGAGCATGCTCTTCTGTTCCTCAAGTTGATTGTCTCATGCATCGTAGCATCTCTCAGCATCTCCCCTTGTCTGTCGGCCACTCTCTCATTTACTTCACTCTGTGCTGCCATTATACAATTCTACTGTGCATATACTGTAATTGTGAGGGAAAGGGTAATACAGTCTATGGAGGGCTTATGACAGTGTTGTAAAGGATACATTTATACGTAAATATAGATATTGTACGACCAGTCATTTTCACATTTTCTTTAACAGCTATACTAACTAAGCATAATTCTTCGGTAGCTTTGTGTTACCACATTCAACTGTGTAAAGTATGGCTTTCACACTGAGATGCAATGTATACCAGGAACTCTGGGACTGGAATTCAAAGACAAAGTTCATCTAAGGTTATTTGTGGTTCAACATTCACTAAATGAGATATCCCCTTTTTTTGCAGTCTGGTGCTCTTGTGCGGTGACATCAATAAGAAATGACGTTCATCACTAACTCCTGTCGGAAACCGATCTGATCCAGGGTCACCGAGTGGAGGACAGAGGGACAAGGTGACGGAGAGTTGTAAATAATAGGCTAAAATAGAATAACAATGAGCGCAATCTTAACATGCACGTGTAGTAAGATAACACGCTGGAACTGGGTGGAAATACCTGTGACCCTTAATTTATAAATTTGATCATTCTAAAAGTTTAGATTTAGATTTTTTTAAGATAGAAATCATTTGAATAGAAACCTTAGTATTCATCATCTACGTATATCATCATCAATCAGGTCAAACTCTGGAACTTGTTCAAGGGGACACACAAATAGGAATAAGATTGTTGAATGTACAAAAAAAAAACTTCAAAATTTAGCCAAGATAGACGCAATAAAATATTGCACAATGTTCTTACACATATTTAAAAAGACAATGATTCCGTAAGCTTCAGATAAAAGTTGTAAATCTCACCCAGCTATCGAAATGATGCGGTTTTAACATCTTGTCAAATGTGAAATTATGTCAGATTTCTTTAGACATTAAATCAAATGGGAACACATAAGTACCAAAACTTCAACATACACTACACGTTAGGTGCAGTATTAGGTGCAAGACTATATATCAACCTGCTCTGCATCTGCACACCGTCACATTAAAAGTAGGGTTCTATCCGATACTCTGGATCAGTATCGGTCTGATATTGGTCAAAGTTTCAGGATCTAATGTAAAGAAAAAACAAAAACAAACAAACAAAAAAAAAAACAACCTATGTCCGTCTGATCTGACACCTAAACCCAAATGCTCAACTCAACTTTATGTGACATGCCACAAACACGGACACTACTACTTACATTTTTTAAGACCAAACAAACATCGTAAAAAGTCCCACCACAGTTCTTCAACATATCACAATAAGTGTAATATTATAGATATATTAGAGAGTAGATATATTTTAATAACTGCATCCTACAAATACACAAAGGCGACGGCGCTGTTGCGCTATATTTAGGACATGTTAGGGGAAGTGTGTGGCGTATGTGGGTAATTATGTGAACTAACGGTCATTAAAATAACTCTTGTTTATAGGAGTGTTGTTGCATTTTATTATCTAACCTCTCGGGAATACAACACACATAATCTCATGTTAGAATGGCGAAAGCACATGGATCAATACCTCAAGGACATTTTAGCTACAGACTAAAAATCTATATTGAGATATATTATCGCATTAATAACACTAGGCATAACGAAACGTATATGTCCCCCCCTTTCATTTAACAGCAATTTATAACAGATTGTTAATTAAAATTATAACATGTAGCATGCAATGCAATGTAGCATTAATACAGTACAAGAAGATAGAGATGTATGCAGTCCTCGCCTCTCTCTGTACCTTTTTCTCTCTCTTTCTCTGGATCCAGCACTTCAGCCAGGAAATACTTCAAATGAAATGTTTCCTGAGGAAGAAGAGAGGGGCGAGAGAGAGAGCGTGTGTTTTTATGCTATTTTTGTAAAGTAACCTCTTTAGAGATACATACTGTACAGTGTTCTCTGGTCGTTTATTTAGCCACGCATGTTGGCCTAGTTTACAAATGCAAATGTTTTATTGGTTCATTTCAACCGTCATGACGTGCAGTTATTTTGACAAAGGACATCCTTACTAAAATTTTGGAGCAATGATGTTTCCTGGGGATTGTTGTAGTCCTTTGTATTCTCTTTGTATTCTGCATTCGTTTTAAGACTTCACAAAACCAGATCTCCTTCTCTTTCTGTCTAAAGCTCTGAATACTGATGACATTGACATTGTAATGGTGCATTTTTTTTTATTGTTATACACCAAAGCATGGACTTTTCTACCTATTCAATAATCAACTTATGTACATTCCAAAGTACATTAAATTTTATTATTCCTTTTAGGAAAGACAAGAATTTGTTCTCTAATTCTTTTTATGTAGTGTATAATTCAGGGGTGCCAAACATACCGCCCGTGGGCCAAACCTGAGTCATGTTCATTCTATTTTCACTTCATGCTGTCCCAATGCATTTGAATTTTGATGAAATATACGTACAATTAACCTACAAAATATTATAATTTTGAATTACAACAAACTACTGCAGTTACCCTACCTATACTGAATACCCAAAACATGGTTCAGCATGCAATTAACAGATGTTCAGTATTAATTTAGAATGATCTCATCCCAGGATCAGTATATATCTATTAGGATATTCCAGCGTATATAGCAGACTCTAAGAACGTAAATCACATATTAATACAAGAGTGTCTGTGTCTGATCAAAGTAGTTTTTAAAACCCCGTCATAACTTTTCCCCTTTTTATTGATCTTTACCTGCAAAAATTCCAGGCACATACACACTCAAAAACTGTTTTAAAAATATGTCACGATGCAAGGCGGAACCCATGATGTGCTTTGCCAAATACAACATCACATGCACCTCCAGTAGAGGAAAATATCAAAGTTTTTGTTTTATTTTAACACAAAATACTAAGATAAACGCTACTGTTCATAAAACTGCATTACTGATGACTGGTATTGTTATGTGGCTGTGAAAGAAGATGATTATATAATATAATTATTAACATTAACAACATCATAATTAGGGATGTCTGACAATATCGGTCAGACATTCCTAACAATACAATGTCTGACAATAACCGATATTAGCATACATATGTAATATCGGTAAAAATCTAAACGAAAACTCTTTAACGCAATGCCTGGGTTGGGCCCTAGACGATGTGGCCAAAAATAGTTTTGAAGTGAAAGTGAAAGTAACTATTGTCATAGTGACAGTACACCACTGCACACAATGAAATGTGTCCTCTACCATGTGCCCCCAAACGGTTGCATATATCGGTAGACATCCCTAATAATATAATTATAACATAACATACAACAGTATAATTTAGCTATGTCACAACATACTTGGCTCTTGCAATATTTTATTGCATAATAATTATAATATCAACATTGGAGATTTAGAAAATTGTTTTTCTCCCCCTGTCATTTATTTATTGTACTGCACTTGAAACACACAAAAAAAGTATACATCGACATTGTGAATGCATTACTGTTGCAACAGTGAAGGAGATGAGTGTTACAAATGTAGTTGTTTATGGTGATAAACCTCTTTAGTTATTTGGATGTCTTTGACAATATCAGTGGATCCTTTCAACAGAGTATTTTAACATAATCTAAAAAATTGAAGGGATGCCCGTAAATTGAGAAGCGCCCAAGTAATGATGAAAAATGGCAAGAATGTGCAGATAGTGCATGTTGTACATGAAGAGGTATAGAGTCTGTTAGGCTTCAAGAGAGGATATCAAAAGAGTTACTGGAGCTTGATAGAGGAGAGAGGTTACAATGAGCAGCACATGTTCCATTATATGAGTTCTCTTTTTGATAACAATTGTTACGATTAGCTGTTATGTGAGAGCATGGCACCTCAAAAACTCACTGAGATGCAGGAACAAGGCATGAACTACAAGGCATGAACTACAAGGCATGAACTACAAGGCATGAACTACAAGGCATGGACATCAAGGCATAAGCAACAAGCATAAGCAACAAGCATAAGCACAGCACAAACTGAAACACACTGAACAGAACAATGATCCCTAGCAACAAGCATAAGCACAGCACAAACCGAAACACACTGAACAGAACAATGATCCCATGAAGACTGAGGGAGAGGGGTATATATACACACCCAGGGCAGCAGGTGACATCAGTGAGACTAATGACAGAGACTCAGGTGAGAGTGATCGCACTGATTAACTCCAGCCAGCAGACAAAGCAGGTAAGAGAAACAGACCTAACATCAGCTTCTTCTCTGTTTGCAATTTTGACAAAAGACAGAAGAGATCATGCTGAGGTCATCGTTAAGACAATGTCTGCAGATTATTTTCTAATTGGAAATACAGTAAATTAGTGAGCAGTTGAAACAGGGACACGATTAATGAAGACATGCCAAAAAAGGGTTTAAAAATCTAAAAAGTTACGTAAGAGGGATTAAAGTACAGTAATACCTTGAGATACGAGGGTCCCGACATAAGAGTATTCCAAGGTACGAGCAAGCATTTGAGCAGTTTTTTGCTTTGAGATTCGAGTAAAGATTTGAGATACGAGCACACTTACAGACGCCCACGCTAGGTGGCTGAGCACCTACGCTAGGTGGCTGAACACCTACGCTAGCCCATGCTGCCTCACTTCATGTGTTCGTTGACTTCTGTACGCATCTCCTGCAAGTCTTCCATATTGTGTTTGCGTTATCTACGTAATTTCATTGAAAATAAACACCCTGATAAATTGTCTACTGGTCGTGCTTCGGCGCTTTTTGACGACATGTGCCTTACTCATTGCCATAACATTTTGAAAGGGAGTCAAACAAATCTCCTTCTATAGATATTTCATTAAAAGGTCTGCACCAAGCGAAAGTGCGGGAGGAGACTAGAGAAAAACAAAGCCCCAGTTAAATACTCTCATACTTGTGACGTTATAGTTTAGTATTAGGTTCACGAATAAAGTGATACAGCATCTTCTGTCTTTTTTCCTGTTGAATTATGTTTATACTAATATTATGACATCATCACATAAATGTATGACTTTATTTGCATAAACATATGTTATGTTTGCCATAATTTACCAATTTGTTTTACTTAGATGTACAGAGAACCAAGTAATGCCCGACTCCACATGATGATGCATTATTCTAAACAAGGGAAGGACTGAAGGTCAGGATCTAGATGACAGACAAAAGTTTGACAAAAAAGGTTGTCAAAACCACTACAGGGAGAGAACGCTGCTTAACAAGTAAAATAAACTAAGGCACTGGAGTCTGCTAAACAAAGACTTTACTTTATTAAGCAACTTAAACTATTCATCTCAGGAGACACACAAGAAAGGCAACAAGATGTTCCCTCTGAAACTATCCAAGGTGTACTTTTCATGAAGGACGACAGAGCTAGACTGAAGTCCTTTTGAAAAACACGTGTAACCAATCTGGGACAAAGTGATCTTGTTTGGATTGTTATTTTTTTGTCAAAATGAGTACATTACACAAAATAAACATTTTAGATAACAGTTCCATTGAAAAGAAAACAAAGGTAAGGTTTTGGCCACTTGTGCTTGCAGAACATAATCCGATATACAGTATATGGGGAAGAAAGGACGGATTTTGTCACTCATCACTATTACACCTTTGCAGCCCACGTATTGACTGCAGTTGCTGAATGAATAACAGATAGATAGATAGATAAATAGATAGATAGATAGATAGAAAGATAGATAGATGGATAGCGATTAACCTTTGACCATTCATTTGAGAAACTTTGAGCAACAGCACAGGTGTAGAGACAGCAAGGGAAATGCTAAAGCCGCTGCCAGTCGAGAGGCTTAAAAAAAATATCTGCTGTCATTCGTGGCCACTGCTGAATGTGCAGAATTTTTCTTTCTTGCTCTTTTGTTCCTCTGTGCTGCCAGTGCCAGTTGCTGCTCTGTGTATTGTGCCTACTCAGCAGCTATATGTCACACTCAGGTCATGCACTGCCCATCAGCAATGTAAGGAATAATAGAAAGAAATAGAAAATCTAATAATTAAGTCTAAGTAAAAGTTTACCTAGCAGTTTCTTCTTTATTTTTTTATTTATTTTTTATTTTATTTTATAGCAAGGCTTTAGAAAAAAATACTCTTCAGTTTTCAAACGGAAATGATGCAGTAAAACGGTGTAAATAGATACCTGGATTACAGCGTTACAGCACCAAAACAAGAACACAACACAAGAATACATTCAATAAAATACAAACAGGAAAAGTGTAAGGCTGTTTTGAAAGAAGAGGCAGATTGATTTAAGATTTTAGCCAGAGTGAAGATTCCATTCTTAAAAAAAAAAACAATAAGGAATCACAATGAAGTCTTCGCATGAAAGAAGAGAGTTGATGGACAAAAGAAATTCATTTTGCCAGTGTGATTTTTCTTTTCCTTGATTGTTCTCGATACGGCTGAATACCCCCCCAAGTCTCTTTTATGCCTTCCGCTTAAGCTGTTGAGACTGATCCATTCACTGAAACTATCGATGTGTCATTTTTCAAACTCTGTCTCTTCTTAATTCTGCGTGCTTCGACCACACTTCTGAAAGGTAACTTGAGTGTCTGTGTTTTTACCACACAACATGAAGACTAGAGTCAATATGCTGCTCCCGTAATCCTCTGCAACAGAGTAAAATGTGAAGGTGGAAACGAGGATCCACGGTTCTGGAAACACAACAGCCCAAGAAAAAAAATACCGCCCTCTGAGCTTGTGGTGCTGTGGTAATCATTGTAACATCGTTACATCATCTTTCCATTGAACCACTGCCATTAGTTTTTATTTTTTGGTCTTTTCTTCCTTAAACTTCTCTTGTGCACATTCCACTTGCTCTGATTCTAACAAGTGGTAATCACAAAACGAAAAAGTAAAGCCGAAGGTCTTCAACCACAGGCTGCCAGACTGAGAAAACCAAGTCTTTGTATTGCCCAAACTCAGTCACTTGTGTGGGCAAACACTGACGCTGAGGGTGTCCTTGAACGAGACCAGAAAGAGAGCTGCCACTGTAAAGGTGCAAGGAGGTATTGCCAGTGGCAGGGGAAACATATATCAAACCATCCATAGAGGAAACATGTTTTTAATCACTATAGAGACATACACACACACATAAAATATAGTACATAAGAATTTCTGTGATATAAAATAAAATGTGGTTTTAATTGGGAGTTACCTTTGAGGCAGACGATACAGTAGCGTACCTCCGCAAATGAGGAGGGAGGGAGGAAGGAAGGGAAGAGGGTTGGCCCACACAACCTACATAGACACTTGACTCCATACTGTACCATACACTATGTATTTTACATAAACTTAGAATTAACTTAACTTACGTATTTATTAATTTTTTACTTCAGGATGGTACATATCGTGGATGTACTGCGATTATACATGCATGCTCGATCACTCATGCGGGCACCACGCTCATGACTACCATCCTTTCCACTCACTTTCTTAGGACTTATCACAATTATAAAAAAGAATGCACAAAATAGAGAGAAAATCACAGAAGCGATGCTTACGGAAGTCGCCGAACACATATAGTGAACGAGTGAGGCGACATGGACTGCTCCACAGTTTGAGAACCACTGACATAGAGTAATTAATGGAAGCGAAAACTACAGGAAATTGTTCACTGATCCCATTTAACCCATTTGTTCCCACTTTGAGCGTCGTAACAGATATAAGAAATTGTTTTTTCAGTTAATTACTGTTTTTGTCATGTTCCTGCAAGATGTAAAAAAAAAACAAGCAACAAACAAGTGTGATCTCAAGTTCAATAAAAAGTGCAAATAGACATGGACAAGAGACTCTAAGTCTAATCTGTGCTCCATTTCCACTTCTGTTTTTATATTCAGAAAAAAAACTTATTTTACTTAGCCTCGTGGGGCAATTGGGAGGGTAAAGACCAGAACACTGAGGGAGAAGTGGGTAGACAAAGAATGTGTGTTAAGGCCAGATAAGATTGAAGATGCATTGTAATACTTTTGTAATATGTTGACGATATTATACAATATAACAAAAACACCATCCATCCATTGTCATCCCTTATCCGGGGTCAGGTTTGCGAGGGCAGCAGTTTGAACAGGGTTACGCAGGCTTCCCTCTCTTCAGCCTCTTCCTCCTCTTCTGGGAGGATCCACACAGTGGAAACCACCTCAGCTGCCTCCTCTCGATGGAGAGTAGTACTGGCTCTACTCCGAGCTCCTCCCGGGTAAAAGAGCTCCTCACCCTATCTCAAAGGCAGCGCCCTGCCACCCTGCGGAGAAAGCTAATTTTGACCGCTTGTATCTTGGATGTTACTCTTTTGGGCATAACCCAAAGTTCATGACCATAGGTGAGGATAGGGGCGTAGTTTGAATGATAAATCGAGAGCTTTTCCTTTCGGCTCTACTCCTTCTTCACCATAACGGATGGATACATCGGCCGCAGCACCGATCCACCTGTCAATCTCGTGTTCCATATGAATTAGTATAAAAAGTGTAGTTTTTTGTTTTGTTTTGTTTGTCTAACTATAACAAAAATACTTTGTAAACTACTAGAGTTTTTACACATCTCCTGACAAAACTCAGCCTGGGATCAGGGTTTGGGAACCAGGAACCTTTTCTTTTCTTCCCTCGTCCTGTTCCTTTTTTTTTTGCTAGTCTTTTTCTAAAAAGGCATTCATACTTACTTTTTGCTCAGTTAAGTTCTGCTACTCATTAAAAGAGAGGAAATTTTATACTGAAGAAATTTCCAATGATATGCGAGTCTTGGGCTGACTTTTCTGTGTGTCTCACCTCTGTTGTCTTTGTCTTTCTGTTAATGTCCCCTAATTAAACACCTGATGTGTTCCACCTGTGTCTTGTTATCTCCATTACCCTGCGTATATTACCCACTTCCTTCCAGTCACCTGTGCTGTTTCATCTTCATCTTTTCTGTTCAAGTGAACCGACAAAAATTGTTCCGTTGACTTCACCTGTCCATCAAAGGATTCTGTGTCTTTGTTTGATTTTATTTGACAGCCCTACTGTGTTTTTGACCTCTTTGCAACAGGTCTCAGTACTATCTGGGAAACCTTGATACTCTTCTTAGCTATAACTGTCATGATTTAAACCGGTGATGACCCAAATGCAGGCTCAGACGACGTCAAGTGAAAAACAAGGATTTATTTTCTAATTTGACTTCAACAGGAATCACAAGGAACAGTAGTTCAAGTCACTCTGGATGTTAGCTACCACGGTGGCTGAACAAACGATCTGACGACCAGTGGTAGAAAGGCCAGGGTTCTTATGCCGTCAGCGTGATGGGTTGATTGAAGGCAGGTGCTGAGGAACGGCAGGGGTGCTTCAGTGATTAGCCAGGCAGAGTCAGGGAAATGTGCCACGCCCACTACACAGACAGAAAAGTGCACAACACAAGAATGGGGAAAACACAGGGAAACACAGGGAACGACAATCCCAACTGTCATCGTGACAATAACTAGTGATGGGAATATCGACTATTGTATCAAGTATTGTTTACTTAAACTATTGATAGTAATTAGTAAATAAAAAAAACTCATGTCTCACTTCCACATATTTTAGGGTAACTTACTACAAGCAGGCTTTTGTGCTGCAACACCCCCTGGTAACGTGAAATTGAACCGATCCATTCATGTCATTTGAACACTGTGACCGGAAGAGAGCAGTGACTCAACTAGATGTGAAGTCAACCAGACATCTTTGTCCTTTAGCGGTTGCAATTAAACTCTTTAGATTAGATTGTGTAAACAAAATTAGTAATGTAATTTGTAATGACTAATATGTTACAAAACAATACATATTGAAGTTGTAAAATGGTCGTTATTTGTCATGTGCTTTTTTGGAGCTTATAAGCAACTTGTACAAATACCCTGGACCTGGTGGCCCCGCTAAAAACTAGAAATCTCAAACCGACGAAGCAACCCTGGTAAAACAATGGTCACAATGGTCACTCAAATTCTCAGACGAAAGTGTAGAAAACCACAAAAAGAAGAAGGACAAACTGCAGGTTTATGGAGAGTTTAAAAAAAAAAAAAACACTACTCTTGCATAACTCCAACGACATGTATTTTCTCCACCACTACCACAGTCGTTATTTTTTCTGATCCACAAAGACGCGCAGAAAAACAGTAACTGTAAAAAGTTAAAATTTAAAATGTGTGAAATAAATGAATCCCAGATGTTTTTGTGTGTCCTGTTTTTTTATGTATATATTATTCAGGCAGGGGGCGCAAACATTTTCTTAGAGGAGAGGAGGAGCCCAACAAATTTTGGGAACCACTATACTACACGTTAAGCCAATCATCCTGAACATCTTTTATACTTTATCGAATAGGGAATTAACCTAAAAAAACATTTTTTTTACGTTCCAACATCACCTATGTAGTTTTCTTACATACTCTCATACATACTCTCCGGGTTCTGCAAGATTTCTACTCTGTGCAGTACTATTGCCTTTTTGACATGATTGAGTTTGTCATTTTTTCTCATGTTCGTGTCCCATTGATTGCTTTGCTCTTTGTTTCAAGTTCTGCTTCTGTGCATTGCATAAATAGGATCGAATCAATTATTATTTAAATTCCATCAAGGTGGCCTTTATTGTATGAGGATGGAGCTCAGAGTGGTATGCAGGTGCCGGCAGACAATGAATAGCTCATTACCTTCAATGCACTGTATAGCTTCCCCCTTGCAGGAAATGAATATGTCATTAGCCTGGCAAACCCCAGAAGTAGATTGTTCTAAATTCAGCTGGCACTATGTGAATGCAAAAAGAAGTCCTGAACCGGAGCTTTTCAAAGCATGACGTCTGTACCGCAAATAATTGGAAACATTTCTTTATAGAGTAAGAAAGAAAACTAATTTATTTTTGATTTACACGTCAAGTTGATTTCATGCTTGCGCGGCCAGCCTGGCTCGATTAAAGGAGGTTAAGGAATAAATGAGCTCTTCAAAATTAATTATTGTCTCACCTTCTACTTTGTTCCATTCATTTGAATGTAAAATTCAAAATATGCCCTGAAAAGCTGTTTGAGAAGGATATCAAGGGGACTAAACTTCTTAGGCAAGGTATTACTCACTCTCTCTCTCTCTCTCTCTTTCCTTATTAGTGCTAATAACAATAGACTAACAACTAATTGCTACAGAAACATACACACACAGTTTCTAATTGCTACAGAAACATACACACACACACACATTATAGTATATGAGGATTCCTGTGATATAAAATAAAATGTGGTTTTAATTATGAGTTCTTGCCTTTGAGACAGACGATAAAGTAGTGGCTAATGGCGGCAAGTGCGGAGGAGGAGGAGGGAGGGAGGAAGGGAGAAAAGAGAGTTAACCCGTACGTAGACACTTGATTGCATAGCGTACCTACAATTTCATGTTTTATTTACATAGTCATCATGCGTTACCATCCTTACCACTCACTCATTACTATTACAAAGAATAATGCACAAAATAGAGAGGAAATCACATAGATAACGCAAACACAATATGGGAAACTCACAGGAAATGCATACAGAAGTCGACGAACACGTGACGTGAATAAGTGAAGCAACGTGGGCTCGGAAAGCTAGCATTGACATCTGTAAGCGTGCTCGTATCTCAAATCTTTACTCATATCTCAAAGCGAGAAGGCGTGCTCTTATCTTGGAATACTCGTATGTCGGAACGCTCGAATTTCAAAGTATATTACATATATAGTGATACAGTGTATATATATATATATATTTATATATACATATCTTGAGTTACTTGAGTAAATAACTCGCTGTATGAGACAATATGATTCAGTACTTACTGTAATTATATTTGGCCCATGAGGTCATATCAAATGTGTTGCTCCGAGTTCTACATTACATATCTGGAGAGAAGGGGAAACACACTCAATTGCCAATTTTCTTTAGAACAACAGCTTGTTCTAATGCCAATCTAGTTATGACAGCAATATAAATAATAAAAACATTGACCACTAAGCAAGTAGAGCCGCTCAGCCGCACAACTACATGACTCAACATCAACACACTTGATAAAATGTAGAGAATGAAAGCAGGGCTGGGCAGCAGTCCAACCAGGCAGTTGGATGTGACGATAAGCTAGTACGGACACGTGCTGACACACCTCCGTGGCCTTTCGAATAAAAAAAACAATTCATCTTAACTGCCTACCTTGTGCTTCGAGTCCCATCATCAAACATCCCACTGCCCTGTTGTTACACTGGTTCTCTGCCTGTGCCTTTTGTAGCTCCCTTACTCTTCACTGTACTATGTGTGCAGCAGGTCAGCCGTTAATTCCCATGGAGTGTCACCGTACCTGCTGTTCAAGCCACAGAGGTAAATCACACTGTTGGTTTAAAAGAACGAGCTCTGCTGCTGTTTCATTCTTTACCTGCTTAGCACACAAGTTGCTCAAGACTGTACTGTTGTCTGAAAGACATTTGCCTTTGCAACACTGCCTAAACTTAACTGGCAAGAACAAGTGGGAAAGGAAAACTATCTTGTTCAGAACAAGTTTCAGAAGTTTCCCGAGACTTTTTTATGTGAATGAGGTGGCAGGCTAATCTGGAGAGCGGAGTGGAGAACTAAATAATGGCGTCTGGTTCTGAATCCAAAGCCAAATCAGATGTATTGTCACCGAGGTCCGAAGTGGTTAAATCTCAAAGCAGGGGTCTCAAATTCAATTGAAATTTAAATGCCAAAACCTAACAGCAGTGGACTGAATTACTAAAAAGGACGTCTAGTGGCAGGCCGCATTTGGGTGGTTCGTGAGCCAGAAGTGGCCTACGAGCTAAAATTTTGATTTTAAAGATTAAGTGTGAAGTAGTTTTGGCCCCGATACAACTTGTTGTATCTGATACCATTACCAACACTGCAACTAAGAGTATCTGCCAATACAGATATTAGTACCTTCTTTTCTCCTCCAGCATACCCATGGCTGCCATTAATGATGCGATAGGGTCCCTCTTCACGGCCTGTCATACAAAGTTAAGTTGATCATTTGGGCTTAGGTATCAGTCTGTAGTTGTTTTTTTATGTTGGCTATTTTGACCAATTCTGACCAATATTGGACTTATCCTGATCCTGAGTATTGATTCCAGCCATCCTTAATACTGACATCTGGTTGTGCACTACATGGGGCTCGTAGGCTAGAAGTGACCCCATGGGCAAATAATTTGATACCTCCGTCTTAAAGTAAGATCTGTGTCTGAATATACTGTAGCAGTATAGAAATATTAGTAATATTTAAGGTACCCAAAATTTACTTGTGTCCACAAATTTGTATGAAAATGAATACCATTCTCACCGATGACCTCTACCGTTAATTTAAGATGAATTCAAAACAAGCATTGCTCATATATTTTATTTATTCACACTACCACAATATGGACCATGAATTGCCCATTCTCAACAGCTGTTTTCTGCCTATTGACAGCTCCTTCATGCATATGCGCCTGAACCTTAGCGCGTACACGGTAATACTGACAGCAAAAGCTCCTCTGCCCGACTGATCGATCCAGAAAAGTGAGACTAATCTTTAGTCCATATGAACAGATATCACATTAATGTGCAATGGGTGGGGTTGAGGGGTCTCCCTGCCTACTCTGAAGCTAGACATTTAAATTGTTTTATTTTTTTCCCCCTACATTTTCACCATTTTAACCATACTCTATATAGCTTAGCAAAGTCACACTTAAATAGAAATCTGCTTCTTCCTTCACTCTTTAAAAATAACCCACTTCCATCCCCCACCCCATCCTCCCAGTAGCTGCCCCAGACAGCTGCTTCCTTGCTTGAACATCAATTTCATTATTTGGTCTCGTTTGCCCACGCCATACCAAATCCCACAACAATTATGACAAAGATCAAGTGCCCACAGGGGCAATTCTGCCAATGACAAGTGGCCAATAAGGCCACTCGTGTACAGTTATGTGACAGTTTAGTGCTACTGCCGCAGGATAATAATGTGCTATTGGCTTTCCATCAATGTCCACAGGACACTCTGGGCTGTTTTTTTTTTTTTTTTCTTGGTTCCTTTTCCTTTGTGTTGTCTGTTGACTACATATTTCCTCAATCCAAATTACTGTGTTAATAAAGAAAAATGATAAATTCTAAGCAGAGCTTAAAATCACATATTATATTGAAAATGAAACAAACAAACAAACAAACAAACAAACAAACAAAACAAAACAAAACAAAAAAAAAACAAAGATAATAAAAGTATATGTAGTATAGTATACCTAGTTTTAATTGACTCACAATTCCCTTTACTCATGGTAAAACCTGGGCCTGTTTAGAACACTAGGCTGATACTTAGGAATTGAAGAAAGATACAGACAAAAAATCTTTAACAGCTGTGTCTCTCTTTTTTATGTTTGTTCTAGTTTTTCTTTTTTCCACCACCTATCAGAAGAGTTTATATATTTTCTGCCTCTCACTGTCACAATGACCAGGGGTTTCCAAACTTTTCCATGCCAAGGCCTGCCAAACTTTACAACAGCATTAGCTTCTGGCCAGGGAACCCCTTTTGCAAATCTACAGGCAATTGTAAAATGTACGTAAAGAAACATCAACTTTTAGAATGTCTTTTTGCTACTTTTACTTCACTATACAACACTTATTACAATTGTTCAGGATAAGAAAATGATTCACGAGCCTGTCTGCATGTTTTTAATTTTCTTGTTGCATTTTGGGCATTTCTTACAACGCTGTATCTTAAGCTGATGCTACAGTTGTACGTTGTACTCGTGATGTCCAAGTGATCTCACTGCGGTTGATGAGCATGAGTCTGTCTGCTGATGATAGGTCTCCTCTGCAATTTTATAAAAAAAAATGCAATTCTGTGTTTGATGACATGACCAATCTGTGAAGAACTCCTATACACTGTTGTATTTCTGATATTCGAAAGATTTCAATCGCGAAAGAACAGCCAGTTGGACCTCCCTGTATCACAATTGTCCTTTCTTGCATATTTTGGGCACGGGCCCAGCTGGAATTACTTATTATTGAACGCTACAGTGATTTATGGTCGGAATGGACAGCTGGTCTCTTTGGGTGATTTCTTTAAACGTATTTATTTTGTTTCAGCTTGTTTCGTCCGTATATTGACTTCTCACTGTTTGAGGTAAGTGATGGCCGCAGGGCCTATGGAGCATTTTGGTATTAAATGTCAACCAACATTAAAGTAAAACATGTTTGATTTGTCAAAAAAGTTTTCTTCCTTCTTTGCATGGTTTCACATCTCCTTGTCTGTCTTCCCATTATTTTCTACTCTTTTCCTGCTACTCTTTCTTGAACCAAAAGGGTTCATGCAAGGTATGTTTAAATACAGTTGGCTCTACAGTGTTTGAGATAATACAGTGTATAAGTCAGATTGTATTATTGTGGTTTTATTTTGCAGTGCAATCTCTCAGGAAGAATGCAGTTAAAAGTTTATTGTTCAGTGGGTAAATAGAAAGTAGGAAGTGTTTATCGGGGGTCCAGAAATGATTATGAGGTTTGTAAAAATTGTAGGGGTCAACAACTTGAAGAGTTGCTGAAAAAGGGTACACCTACTGTAAAATATTGTACTGCAACTGCAAGGTTAATGGCCACCTGATACCTTAATGTTAGGGTAGTTGAGTAGGGGTTATCCTTCTTAATGCTGTATGTGCCTAACATTTAGAAAACAGCGTTTTTTATTTTTTATTTTGTCTTACCACTTGCTAGAGTGTAGCTAGGTAATATCGGAAACTTGTGAAACGTGTTGTATGGTGCGCCCCCTAGTGGCCCTTCTTTGGAAACCACTGCCTCATGTACATATCATATATTGTAAAATAAAGCCTATACCGTTGGCTTAACTGCATGGAAAAAGTCTAGTACAAGATAAATTTAAGTCAGTCATCTTATTAAAACTCAACTTACAAAAAGTATGAACAAAAGAAAAATAAAGAACTAATTCCCCTTTTTTTTATATTGTGCAGTAAGATGCACACAGTAAACCAGGGCTTTGAAGGCGTCTTAGATAAAGGATGTCATTCTGTCACAGGGCTTAAATATCAGGAGTTGACTTTGGAGATTACCTTACGGGGGCATTTGCATACAGACACTTCTCCTAGAATCGATCGGGCACAGAGCTCTCACTCTGCCGCCTCGCTTCATCGAACTTCGCTGAAATTTTCATAAGGCAGAAGTCACTTGTCTTCCACAAGACAGAGAAACGTGGCAGTAACTGCAGCGCTGTGCGCCCCGTACGTGTAATGACTGCAATGCCCTGCCTCGACATGAGTGAATGTTTTATCATCAAACCAGCTCAATACTTTGAGCTGCTCATGTTCTTTAATAAATTATATAGTACGCAGACATCTGCTAATTAATGTAACATCTCTTAACATAAAACTTTGATCAATAGGTTTTTTTTTATTCCAACTGTTAACAGAAGTCAGTCAGCTATCCTTGGTAGTTTTTGAAGCACCAGTCGTCGGCTCTGTTGTGTTTACCCCAAGGATACACAGGATGATCTTTTTTTATGTAAAATACGATGTTCATTGTGAGTGTTTTGAATCTTTATCAAAACAGATGAAATGAAAAATTAATTGTTGTTTCTCTTGTGACAGAAATACAGCTTGCATCACACATGTTAAACTCAAGGCCTCGAGGACAAACGTGGCCCACCGAGTGATTTTGTATGGCCCTGGGGAGCTTAAAAAGCATTTAATAAAGTCTATGCTGCAGAGTTGCTTAATCTTTTTTCTTTTTCTATATCACATAGCAATAAACAATATTTGGTACTTGAACACTAAATAATGCGTTATAGTGGAGTTAAATCTATACAGTCTTCCATTTACAACAGTCCTTTCAAGGGGAACTGTATTGCTGATGTGGCCCCCTGGTGAAAATGAGTTTGACACCCGTGGCTTACGCTGTCATTGTAACTCTGTTTTGCCCTGTCCTTCAATTGTCCTACACGCTAGTCTCTGTCGATGGTGTTTTGTCCTGTTTCCTTGTTTTATGTATTCTCTTTACCCAGTGGTTCCCAACATTTTTTGATTTGTAATCCACAAATATCTGGTGACCCTAGAGACTTTCTTTTTTCCTTTTTAGAATTAGTTTTTGATCACATTTGTTTCTTGTTTGTACTCTACTGACTGCAAGTTTTTGCCTAGACAGGTTGAAGCACGGCAGCTCAAGTAGCTGTCACTTATGCAGTCATGTGATCGCAGCCGTGAATCAAGATGCACAAGCTCAGATATTTTTATGTATTGAAAATCTATTGCAATAGTGACAGCAACATACTGTGCTCATTGACCGATATCACAAGGACAGTTTGTTACTAATGACTCACTTAATCACAAAATTTCCATAAATAAAATATAAATAAATAAAAATATTGAATGGGTAATACGTTTTTTCTTACTAAAGACATGTTTTCATTGAATACTGAATATATTTTTACATTATTATATTGCAATATAAATAAAGACATGCTGCATCTAATACTGCCTCTGCAACAGACACAGGCTGCCACAAGAGGCACCACTAAGTACATGGTTGCAACTCACAGGCACAGATGTGTTTGACAAAAACATTGATATGTTGCTTAATTTTTATAAAATTGCTTAATTTCCTAGATTTATTTTTGTTATGCAGCAGACAAAGACAAAAGACAAGTCTAAATATTTGATGCCGATGAGTCTTTCGCTTTTGTTGTATGCAGTTGAAAAGATCTGTGAGTCTGTAAGTCTTTAGAAAAAGCCAGCCTACACATGTAAACAGAGTGTAGGCTACCAAAAAATACGGAAAATATTGCAAATAAATAATAATTCGTTTATGTTTAAATATTGATGAATGCCAGCTGGGAAAAAATGATGAGCTTTGAATCTGCAGGGCTTATCAATAATACAGCCTTCTACTTGGTCATGACTAGGCTTTATAACACTCAAGCTCTGATGAAGTTAGCAAACAGGAAGTATTAGTCAGAGTTTTCAGGAAATCAGATGGAAAGGAAACTGAACTTTACCGGAATTTTGAGCTTGACGACAACTAGGGCATGGGCGACTTGTTGATGAATCTGACAGTAAAGTCGAAGTTGAGTCGACGAGTAATTCATGATTATATTGACAGAGAAGGAACTACAAAGACAAACACGTCCACCAATAATCATAAAGCTCTCAATACACTAGTTTCATAGCTTTTGCTAATATGGAGAACACAGCAGTCAGCTCCCAATGAGATGTTTGAATTTCAGGTCACTTTTTTTCCCCTCATGTGACAGTTTCGTCCTTGAGGACAGACTGACTGCAAGGACATCCTCTGATCATGTAGTTGTCCAGGTATACATAAGAAGTCAGTTTGATGTATTCTGTGTTCTTGTGTAAATAGTATTCTGTGTAGTTACCGCCCATTTTTTTAGAAGCAATTATGACTATGGTCCAAAAAGTTGTAAGTTGTAAGCAACTAGACTTCTTCTTGGAGCTTGAAAGATGTTTTGTTCCTCAACTGAGAAACTTCATCAGTTTCTGAGAAGAAGACCAGTCTTTGGATAACACGACCTGCATGAATGAGAATTTTCACAGACATTATGACTATGGGTTAAATCAATAATAGAATATCAGCGTAAGCCAGTCATGGGTTAAGAGCGTGTAAGCTAACAGAAGAGAAAACACTTTTTGACTCCTCACAGATGACCACAACTTTTTCCACATATGTTGACATGGTTGGTTTTTCTGTTAATGTCCTGCTGGCTACTATTAGTTACAGCAGCATGTTGACTTGTGGTGAGAGACTCAGCCCCCCACTAGGTCTCTCACCTAGATCCCAAATCCAAGTAGGTAGGTTGTTATGTCTTATGTTTTTTTTTTACCAGACCAAAACAACCCTCTTCCCTGGTTCATAATTTCTTACTTTCATCTCTTTTCATTTGTGAGGGTTAAAGAAGGTGCAGCACCGTTATGTATTTAAAATGAACAAAGACAAATACAGAAAGGTAAAAATACATGCTGACAAGACTGTCCTCCAGCTGTAGTGCCACTCAAATTTCAAGGCTCCGGTGCAGCTCTGAGTTGAGAGACATTCTTCTCCCCATTAATCATGAACTAGAAAGAGCAGGAACTTCAAGACTACGTGAATCCATTCTCCTCTAATTACTTCCAAGGTTTCAAAGAGAGAGTCCTTAGTGGAATCTCAGAACATCCTGCTGATGATCCAAAAAAAGTTTGATAAACACACTTGCACCCTTGAAAGTATGGCCTGGTGCTCCTGCTGTTCTTTTTTTGTTTGTTTTTTCGATTATTTGACTTTCTCAATTTATGTTTATTCATAGTTTTTGGTAGTCACCTTGAATGGAAAGCCCTCTCTAACATTGCTGCTGGATAATTTCACTTAAGGCGACTAGCACGGCGGACTTTTGAAAGAACTGGCACTTGTGGAGAAGTTTTAATCCGTGTCACCCCTGTTGTTGTGGGTAATGTGCAGTGCCTTTCAAATAAAATGCATTTCAACAAGTTTGATTTAATTAGATCCTTCGTCTATGACAAAGTTGCTCACCCCCCCCCCCCCCCCCCCAAAACCCCCCCCCCCGGAGGTTAGGTTTACCCGTACTAAAAGTTGACTGAAACTGTAAAATTGTTAAAACACACTTCTCCTTTTTCCAATTTTAGATATGTAGATATATGGATAGACAGATGGGCAGATGGATAGATAAATGGATGGATGGGTGGACAGATAGACAGATGGATGAGCACAACTCCCCAAAAAAGAAACACTCTTCAAACTCTCTTCAAATGCTGTCCTACTGTTATCCGATTTATGGCTGAATCATGGCCAGATGCAGTCAAGAAAGCTCCAGACAATGGCAGCACCACCTGTGTGTGTGAGTGCGCTCTCAATTGCGGACTACAAAGATGCCCAGTACAGTTGCGGGATGGGCTGACTGACAGATTAGAGATGCTGAAAAAATGTTTACTGTTAGTACTTTATTTTGAAAACCGTGGTGGGTCGGCAATGGAAAACATTATAGTCTAATTTATGTATTTGACCAGATTTTAACTCAGCACTTCCTCACGCTGAAAGTTTCTAACACTTTCAGCGTGAGGAAGCCTCATCAATAAGATATAATAGTAGATTTACGTGTCACTTATTCATCGCATTGTGGATTTTCATGCCTCGTGCAAGACAAATAGATCCTAAGCACGTACACGCATGTACAAATGCAAATTTATAACCGCACACACAGGCAGGCACGCACTGTAAACAGTGTCTCCAGGCACTTGAGATGTTAAGAGAATATCAGAGTATGAGAACAGCACACTCTGCTCTTCTCTCTCTGATTGTCTCTTCAGACCTCTTGTCCCTTGATGGTCCACAAATACTCTCATGCCTGTCTGATCTCCTTGTGACCTTTTCAAAGTTATACATTGAAAATGAGATTCTTTCCCTTCAGGAATGTACCATTTGAGCTCAATCCCATAACCGAGAAGACACTTTTCCACCACGGTAAGGATTTTGAAATGCCTACTGAGACGTTCCCTGTGTGATTTCTTTTTTTTTTCACCTCCTCTCTCTCACAACATTTCTTCTGCTGCTCTGTTTTTTTTAATACTCATTCCACACTCCAGCTCTCACTCTACATCTAATATTCGGGCAAGATTTTCAATTTGTTGTATGACCTTTTCTTGGCTACATTCTTTGCCCGAGTGCAAATAGCATTGTGTTCCCAGGACTTTAATTCAGGCCGCAGGAAGAAAAGTCCATCCCAACTTTTCAACTACTATATCTCATCAACAGTGTCATTTTATTTTTGATATCTTGAAATTGCAGCTATTATCTACACGGTAATGCATTCTAAACCTAATAAACACTGGGTTTTGATTAATGCTGAGCATCTCTACGACTGCATAACTTAAATGTGTTTCAGCATTCTGCCCGCTGTGCAGTACCAATGGCACTTTCATTGTGCGAATGCAACTTGGATCATAAATAAGCTTGTTAATTTTTGCCACGCTGTTTGTGCTGACAAATTACCCGCTGTGTAAACATTGTCAACAGATGGCAAAATTACTCAAGCGAGGGTGTGTCTGATACTTCTGGGGGTGTAATGTTGGGCTGCGGCTGGCAATGGGATGCTAAGTGATGCAGGGTTCCATTCCTCTTTGCTCAGTCCTGGCAAACAGCTTCATACATCACGTTGACGTCTCCTTCGCAGACAGATGCGTGCAGCGGGAAAAGGCGGAACACATGCTACTATTGCCCTAGACGTATCCCGCCAAAACAAAGCCTACAATAGATATTCCTCAGTCCCCAAGCTTGACAGGCTTGGCAATAACCCTGGCTCCCTATGAGTATAAAATATGCGTGTGCTTCGTGGGAGTGTGTGTACACATGCTATCTTCCCCCCATGTGCCCCTATTTATCAGAATCCTATTGGATCATTTCATGTATTTTTTCCTTCTTTAATTACCAACTTTTTCAAAGCAAAGGCAGAAATCACACAAAGTCCATGTCATTACTCGGGTCCTAATTATCTTTAGCTATTTCTTCCTCTGTGTAGGCAGCTTCCTTTCATATTTTTTTTTTTTTTAAAAAAGGTCAGACATTTGACCTGATAATTAGACCTTGAGGATATGTGTGTGAAGCTAAATTTTATCTGCTACAGTACAACACAATGACACAGGCTTTTGCTTTCACTCCTGCATCTGCTTTTTTCCTGCCAGCTAAGCAGGGTTTTAGTTGAACAGGTTGAAGGTGGAGGCCTGGTTGGATTGAGTTAAAGAAATTAAATATTGAATGTGCAATAATGTTTTGTTCAGGAAAGTTAATTTATAATAGATTTTTTTTACTACTTTTTTTTTTAAGTTTTAATGGTCATTTAAAAAAAGTCTAATTTTCTGACTGAACTTCTGTACTAAATATGTACTTTTCAAAAGCAGGTGCAAATAATTTGGAAAAAATACTAAGAGTTCGTAGATTTGTAAACTTGGCATTTAAGTTGCCACACAAAATGCAAATTTGATTCTTTTGTCTCCTCAATTCAAGCTGACATCACAGTCATCACTGCTACTTATAAAGTACCAGAGCAGCGGGAAGAAAAGTGACACACACAAAGGGATCACAGGGTAGATGTTAATGAATCATGAATAATCATGAGTAAACATGATCCTGATGTATCATGATCAATCAAAGTCAATGTCCCTACATAGGACAAACTATTTCTCTTGTGAATTCCTAAGACAGAACAGAGTTCTGGGTTCGATTCCCAGAGGAACCACATGCTTGGCGCCTGCCGGGGGCCAGCCTGTTAACAGCAAATCTGCTGTCACCACAAGAATTTCCCAAATTGGGATCAATGAAGTTCTTTTTTAAACCCAAGATTCAGTACCAAAAACCTGACAAAAATGTATCTTTGCACAAGTGCATGACAGTACTCTCAAATCCTATATATATATATACATTTTCTATATAAAACCACATACAGGCAGGAGATGGAGCAGTGATGAACCAAGCCAAGGGGCCGTGTGCATCATGATTTGGCAGCTCACTGCCTTTATTTACGCAACCCATCCCCACAGGGGTTTAAATCAAAGACGCATTTGAGCCAGACATCTACTGTAGGGTGGACAAGAAACCTGAACATTAGCTCAACCCCCCTACTCCAACTATTCATTTCACTATGCTAATTTCTTCAGCAGCACAGTTGGAGTCCCAGCCAGGAGCAAAGATTATTGCTCAGGTTCAAGTTAATTTAAGACATAAGAGACCTTGTTTTCAAAAGAGCTGAAAAGGAGACGGAAAAGGTTGGGCCCTGAATAGAACCATGATTAGAAGTTCTCAGCAACAATAATTATCCGTTGTTTTTGACAGCGGCAAATGAGGGCTTGTCTCAGATTTGTTTCCCTCTTGCAGATGTGTGTTACATCCCATCATTCATTAGAACCATTCTTTTTCCAGGCAGAGCCTTTTCTTCTCATCATTTCATTATTCTGTAAAATGTGCTAAACAGCACTGCAGGAACGTTGACTATGAAGAAGGATGTACAGTACAAAGAAAATAGCAGAAATGAATGGTACAAATTTAAATGGTTCTTTTAGGAAAGGTGACCATTACAACTGAATTTTTTTAATAACTTTTTTTATACTTCAGAGACTTACTATACTAATTATTGGTCTTGTTTAAAAATGTACACATTTAGTTCAGAGCAAAAAAAATACAAATATTGTATGGCTCTCACAGAAATAAGTTTTAAAATGTGACTTTTTTGGCACGCTAAAAAGGTTACCGACCCCTGGTCTAAGGTAAAAATGATTACAGCTGTTGGTTTGATCCCTGGTCTTTTTGTATGGAGTTTGGTTGTTCTCGAGATGAGGTAAGACTTTAATTATCCCACACTGGGGAAATTCAGTTGTAACAGCAGCAGGATAGACACACAGTAGTAACAGGATTCGGAGTGTTTGAATTAAAAATTGTGTTCTCTGTAATGCTGCCATCTAGTGACTTCCACTTTGATATACAGCCGTTTATCCCCAAAACTATTTTAGGGCACACATCATTTAGAAACCCAGGAGTTGCTTTATCAGTTTCTAACATGGATTCTAACATGGCAGATCGACAGATTGCTGTGCTGGCACAGATGATGGGGGAAGTCGTCGCTATGCACCGGGACCAGGTGGAGGCCCACCGTGAGCAGCTGGCAGAGTTTTGCTCTAGCAGTTGGCCGGTGGCGTCTTCCTCCAACCCTACCATGACATTGGCCTCTTCGTCCCTCCAGAAGATAACACCAACTGATGATCCTCAGTCCTTCTTGGACGCAAGAAGGACGCAGTGGCGTACTGCTGGCCAGAGGATGAGTGGGTTGTCCACCTGCTTCCGCTGCTCTCCGGGGATGCTTTAGTTTTAGGAACCATTTGGCATTTCGTCGGCTATTTGGGTTTTGTTCCTAGTCATCGGGAAAATGCAGCGTAGGCCAGTAATTAGCACGGTCAGAAGGCACAGCGCTCCCCAGTGGTTAGTCCCACAGAGACAACACCTTGGGTGCTGCCTTTGACCAAGTGGCCAAAATTGATGAGCAACTGGTACGGCCGGGTACTACACTGTCATTTCCTCATTTTGTGATGATCAGGGACAGGTTGTAAAGAGTGTGCCAATTCATTCAGTAGGACAGTCCAAGCTGGGATAAGTGGCTAGACCCCCTGTTGTTTACAGTGTGGGAGGTGCCCCAGGCCTCCACGGGATTATTTCCCTTTGAACTGTTGTTCGGCAGAAAGCTGAGGGGCCTGTTGGACTAAGGGTGAAGTTGAGTATCAGGTGGAGTGCTCAGATAGAAGGGATGCACTTCTGGGCCCAGCCCACTTCCGTGCCTGGAGCAGTCCCAGTCGTTCGAGTGACTAAGATGGATGGGTCTGCTTGATTTGGTGTGGATTGCCGCAAGGTAAATGAAGTGTCACAATTTGATGCTTATCCAATGCCCCAGGTTGACGAACTCTTGGATCAGCTTGGAATAGCTCATTTTTTTTACACAATACGCAATAGTGCTTCAGATCTGGTCCAGTGGACAGAGCGGTGTCAGAGCTGAAGAGGGCTCTCTGCGGTAAGCCACTCCTATTAACACCTAATTTTGCTCTCCCTTTTATGTTGCAGGCTGGCGCGTCAAGCATGGGGCTGGGAGCAGTTTTGTTGGGCCAGAAAACAACACAATCAATGAAACAGCACAAACACAGATGTGTCTACACAACCAGGTATTTATATAGCTTTATGTATAGATTGTTAACCCTGTGAAAGTTTTTTATGAAATTTCACAGATGTATGTGATGGGAAACTATCTCAAACAGACTCCTCGGGACAGGGGCCAACACTGGAGGGCCAACTCCTCAGGACAGGACTCAGCTGTTCACATATACATCAAGGACAAAACACACTATTTTGAGGAAAACAGTGTTTACATTTTAACCAGGGAAGACAGATGGTTTGAGAGAGGGGTAAAAGAAGCATTTTTTGTCAACCTGGAAAAACCATCACTCAACAGTTGAGGTATTTTATTCACCTCTATCAGCCATGCTCTTTATTCAACATTACACTGTGACTGTCTGTGATTTTTAATGAACATGAACCTGTTGAAATTTTTTTCATTTAATTTAAGTTGAGGAAAATGCTGGGCATCAATCCCATTACCAATATGAAACCGACTTTGGTCAATTTAGTTAAGCACCTAAACCTTATCAGGTGTTAAACTATGAGCTTTTAAAACCTCCAATGTTGTCCATTGAGTATGGCCCAGCCTGTTGAGCCACTTTAGGAGTTTTATTTTGGTTAAACTTATAGTAACAGGTAGATTATTGTATGTCTGCCCCATTTTCTGAGGCAGTGCGGTCAATAGTTATTAAGCCTCCAACCGATAGAGCTTCATGTATACATTGTGGTGATGCTTCTGTTTTCATAGGCTATGGTTAAAGCAAACATTCATTTGTTGTTAAAAACTAACAGACAAAATCATATTCTTTATGGGAGAAAAATAATGTATATTTAAATTATAAAAAAAAGTGATGGATCTACATCAAAACATGTTGCAAAGCTTCATTATTTTTAAACATTTTCAACTAAAAGGAGACACCCGACAAAGACATGATAAAACCTAAAGCTTTGAGACACGTCTTGCATTTCAGACAAACAGACAGAAAATCACTTGAACGACGCCAGTAATAAATTGGCCAACAAGTCACATTACATTCCTGTGACACATGTTACAATTGGTCATGGCAGGAAGCAGACCCAAATGCAGTACTGCAGAGACTCTTTTCAAGGTCAGCAGGCTTATTCAAAGAGCAACAACAAGATCTCGCAAAAATAAAGCAGCAATTACAGGCATGTTCTTCACCAAACATCTTGGACTTTCTTCTAAACATGAATTGCTAGGAATACAAAAATCACAAACTGAGCAGTACACTCTTTACAAACAGACTCATGCCATCTTGACCAGAGCAGTGGTCAGACAGAGTGAGGGAGAGAGGTATTTATACCCAGGGCACCAGGTGACACGAGTGAGACTGATGACAGAGACACAGGTGAGTGTGATGACACTGATTACTCCACACAGCAGACAGCAGGAACAGGACACAGACAGATCTAATATCACAAACCAAAAACAAGGATGAGAATCTGTCACATCAGTATATTTGAACCAAATATGACACACGTGTTGCTGCACCTTGTTTCAATCTCCCTGACGTGCTGAAATTGAGCCCGTTTAGAAAAGCAAAACGCACCACAGTCCAATAGTTAATGGCAACAGCATCTCCTGTACAGCATGTCCCTGTATATTTACATTTATCATGGCAGAAATCTGGATTTGGAATGAAAACAAATGCCAATGTAAACAAAGCCGTCTTTTGTGTATAGCACAGCATGGTAACATATTTGTCCGCCTTGCTTGCCAACTAGTTACCATGCAAAATTTGTTGTAAAGTATAACACCGGAATGATTGAACAAGACTTTCTTAATAAATATATAGGATGGTGATGTTACCACGAAATTATGTAGGTGGTAGACGTCTAAAACAGAGGACCTCCTATAGTCACTTAAGTTTAATTGAAGGTGTGGAGCAAGGGTCGGGAACCAATAGCTCATGAGCTAGATGTTTTTTTTTTTATTATGACTGCATCTGGCGCTCAGATAAATCTTAGCCGGCATTTCTTAACACAATTAGTTATAAATAGTTCTGCTGATATTCAAGTAAAACATTACAGAAAACATAATGTCAAAACAATCTCTCATAAGCTCACTCTGTTCTCAAGATTTAGAATGTTTTTTTCTTGTGCTTAAATTCATCCCAAGATTTACTGCCTTCTTACCTGTGCTGTGTTACCATTTCTGTCTGCCACTTAAACGCAATGGCCCTGTTTCCAAGCCTGTTTAAACAGTCGGTGATGGGTGTGATATCAGCTTCAACTATGGCCCTGACATTTATATCCGATATTTTATCCACTGAAATTTCATTTCTACAAGAAGTGATGATGTTTCCTCAGTCCCCAGTGCTGTGTTTGCCCACAGAAGATATTTTTGACCCCAGCAGTGACACCGAGCTGCAGCAGCCCCAAGTACATCTTCATTATATCTATTCTGTGTTTGTAGAGGAGCAGTGTCTAGATTTTGTTCATTTAACGGAATACTGCGTAAATAATTTAGGAAAGGCTTTCAATGTTGAAGGCCGGAGATTGAACATAGAGCTCTGGCAAAAAAAAAAAAGCCTTTGCAAGCAAGTCTTTGTTGTTTTCTGAAATGCCACTTTCTGGTTAGACCAGTGTGAGGTCTATTTCCATAGGTATAAAAGGCACTGGTTCTGGTTTGTGACTCAGTTGCTCCTAGTTATTTGCAGATTTCCTGTGGTGCATGATATTCATGAGTAGCTAGGTTGTGTGAACAGTGTGAATATACCCAAAGACAAAATTAAAGTTTTTGTCTGGATGAATTTAGTTGTAAAAAAAATGGAAGTTAGCAAAAATGGTTGTGGTTAGCAAAACACAAGTATGATGTCAGCCATGTAGAACTACAAGTGTGCTAATAACCACCATATGTGGCTTTAGCTAGAAACAACTTCAAGATCAGAAAACAAAAAACAAAACAAAAAAAAATAAATAAATAAATAAATGTGAAAATAGCCAAAGCTAGTATAAAGTAAACCAACAAGAACTTTTTTTCCTAATAAGCAATGGTAATATTGGCAAAAAATAAATATGACGTTAGCTCTGTTATTTTAACTACAGCTTGTTTAGTCAAAAGCAAGGATGACGTTAGCCATGACCAACTGTAAAGGTTACTAATAACCTTTGTAAATTAAGCCCCATTTGTGTAATTGTATGATGTTAGTCAAAACCTTATGTTAAGTTAGCCAAAAGTACAATGAAGTTTCAACAAACCATTCTAAAAGTTAGCTAATTAACAATGATAGCATACCTTAAAACATGTATAGCATTGGCCAAAAACAAATATACAGTAAAGTTAGCTTATAACCTTAATTAGCCGTACAAAAATATGAAGTTACCCAAAAACAAACAGCAGACAATTTAGAGCAGATCGACATATTTTAGATATGATACAATTTTTGGTAGTTAAAGTCATGTCTGGTGTTTGTATTTCTGGTAATCTGTTATACCAAATCGATAAGTTAATTTCCAAGGTGCATAACAGAGTGAAATATAAATTAATAAACAATGATAAAAAAATCCACCCTACATGTTTTCCTGGTTCCGTTGTCAGAACACAGAACTCTAAGGTAATAAGCAAGTTTGTATGACATTATTAGTCCTGGAGATAACCACACTTCTAAATACGCTTTAAATAAACAGAACATCCCATGGGTTTTCTCTTTTTTTCCATTGAACACTTTCAGACTGTCATCGGAAATCTGTTGATTGGACCCTGCAGCGGATCTGACACATCAAGCAGCATCTATGCCACAATATAACAAGACACCAGGATAAACAAACAGCAGCAGCAGCCAGGATGTTGTTGTTCCAACAGTTCAATTATATTTGTTTTCCCCTTCCTCTAATTGAAGTCATTGAATTAGTATTCAGAGCAAGCTTAATTTACTAAATAATTGTGTTCATTTTTGTACATCATTTAAATTTTTTTACATGACAAAAAAAAAATGTCTTCAATTTTTGTTCTCTTAATTGTTTTTCTTGAAAAAAAAAAACTGATTAATAATTAAAACTTTAGTCGGTATCTGTTTAGTTGTGTATACACTATACCGTTGGGCCTCAACTTACTTTGGAATTATGTTCTTACAGCAGGGTGGAGCTCCATTTTCGCCGTACGTCTGAACTCACATACTGTGTATACAGTAAGTACCTACACTAACACAATGGTTACTGCATAATCCTGGGTCATAAAAACATCAGAAGAGTCTGAATTATGCTTGGAATCCACAATGAACGGCAAAGAGTTTCCAATAAAAGCAACACAAAGCAACGGAAGGGAACCAAATGTAGCACAATCCAACTGCGTACCACCAGCTACTGTAAACAAAGCTATCTTCTGCATATAGCACCTCGTGATAACTCTTGATATTTGTCCACTCCACTCACCTTAACGACGTATATCAGAATGATAGATTTTCTTTCTCCCTCAAGTTAGAAGGCCTTTCGCTTGGACGGAAAATTTGCAAGGGCTGCCACCGTACCTTAGTGAACATGTCCACGAAAGAAAAACATTAACAATTGTGCATGCAAGTCTCTGAACTTACCATTTTATTGACATCTATTTCTCTCTCACTGCTCAGCTGTTGCCATAGTTACTCAAAGCTGTCCTCTGATCTTCCCATGGAAGAGGTGGGCAAACCCGTGGCTCGTTACCATTCAGAGTTGAAGACAGAAACTGGCCTTGACGAACATTTCTTTGGAATACTCCAGCTGTGGTGAATCCTTGGAAATCTATCAACCAAATCGGGTTACTAAAATCACATGAACTCAATAAGGGAACACATTTATTTACATAAAAGTAGCACGATACTTCCACTATCAAGCCATATTAGTTTACATTGTGTTCCGTCAATCAAGTTATCAAGTAGTTTTCGTTGAGGCTCATTCCACTCATGCAAACCATACACAGGCAAAATAAATATACAATCTTCTGCGGCCGCAGTGCCATTATCTGCAGAGTGGCACACACACAAACACACACACAAACACACACACACACACACACAAACAGGAGGCAAATTCACGTTCCCTGTTGCATACTTTAATAAGGCAGGCTGCACATTCTGTCAACACACATTCAACACTCAGTACTCCTGGGCTGTCTTTTTTAATCAAAACACCCACTCGCTTACAGCAGAACAGAACATTTCATAACTACCTGTACACCGCCTCATGCTTCTCGGCTGTCAGCTTTAATGTACAGCTTTCTATTCACATGCTTAGACTCTGAGTTGACTGAGATTCTTACAGACTCAGTCAAGAACCTAGAAATTCTTCTTTCACCTTTCCAGTAATGGGTGCAGAGGGGTATGACATCACTTTTTCTTGTAGCATTGGTTTGCAAGTTCTCCAGTTGGTCCATCCTCTTGTCTCGTATACCACCTCGCTGGGCCAAATCCTCCCCTGCCAAAATTTTTGTCCACCAACACACCATTGAAACGCACCTGTTGCTGGGCCAAATCCTCATCTCACATGGCTTCTCTTAGTTCTATACGCTACACTATCTATGTGTCATCTGATTACACCGTCTCAACAGGAGTCTCAGATGGTCTCTGTTTCATATCTGCAGAAATGAAAGAAACCTGGGTGTCATGATTGATGATCAGCTGTCCTTTACAAAACTTCAAAACTTCACAGCTAACACCACATGCTAATGGCTATTAGCATGGCCAGGCCATCTCCATGCCAATGGCTACCTCCTTCCCGTTTGAAGACTCCCAGCTCATACAAGTGCAGAAAAAAATCACTCATCTGCTGGAGGATATTTGCCGGCTTTCCGAGGAACTTAAAAGAAAAGAACGTCTGATGGAATTACCATCGTGAACAGAATCCTGAACTACACTGACATTAGACATGAGCAGTCTTAACAGATTTTCTCTCTCTCAGTGGCCCTCCGTCACACGGTGTCCTAGGAACCCTCCGGCTCGTGGCCATCTTCCTGCTCTACTCCCCACCTGCAGCGTTCATAGACTACGGCAAAAGGCACCTCAGCACCTCGACAAGGATTGTCTTTCACAGACTCCTTGACCACTCCCCCTCTTCTGCTGGACAATGTGACGACTGTGGCTCCCGCCGACTTCTCCACGGTCTCCCAGTGACTCACAGTCATTCAGCCAGTACCCTAAGTCATCAGCTTTCTTCCTGGTCCAAAATTCTTGTCTCACGACACACCAACACACCATTGAAACGCACCTGTTTAAAGTTTACATCTAGAGAAAACTGGATGCAAGAAAAGCAAGAAAGTGAGAGAGACTGCCCTCACCTGAGAAACAAGTAGCAAGGAAACAAACACAAGTTCAAGTTCAAACTTTTTAACAAAAAAACCAAAGACAAGACACTTACACTGAGTGTGGCTCAAACAGAGCTGCCCTCAGCAACTGGCCTTTTATGCTGGGAACCATCAGCTGCACCAATTAACTCATGCCATCCACCTGGACCTAAAAAGGGAAACACATAAATCCTGTGGAGATCTAGCATCACAACAAACTGTTCTCATTCTTGCCACCTTATTAGAGGGAACAAAGTACTTGTTTCGCATGGCGTACGTGACTGTTGGATACGTGGGTGTTTAGTTTTTGGGATATTCATAGAAGCCATAGGTTAGTTATCCTGACTGAACATAAACCCCAAACAAGGCAGGGAATGGGGTGAATGGTGATAGTGAAACTAGTGCTACACCAAAGAAATCTTTTTTTGTTATGAGTTCATGTCTTTTATGGATTATGAATAATTATGGATTTTTTTAAAATATAAATACAATCAAGGAGTGGGGACATCATGATAGCAATTCAAAGAAACATAGAACTTGACCATAGGTAACAGACCTCACGAAGTGGAGCTTAGGATCAGGTGGCCCAGATTCAGTTAAAAACTATTATCATTTATCATTATTATTATTTTCATTTTATTCCTGATATGTCATCTATATAAACACATATATATGAACACTCATATATTGTATAGGTATATATAACTATATATATATAGTTATATATAACTACATATATTATTGTTATTATTATATAATATTATTTAAGGATTTTTACCTGAACAGCTCCATTCCCAGTACAAGATTTTGATTTTTTTTTTTTAAAAAATACAGACAGCCTCATCAAAAACTAGAAGCTAATCCAGGAAGCACTTAAAGTTCCTGTCGGAATCTCCTGCAAATTAGAGTATTCACCTCCGTTAACCAGAAGGCATATTGATGGATTTTCACTACAGGGAAGTATTTTTTACTTGAGATTTATTCTAGGTGTAAGGCACAAAAACTCCAACTGAGAAAATCTGAAATCTAATAAGAAATTCAAACCCTGAAGCAGAAATGGAACCAGATTCAAGAAAACTGTACACCTGCAGGACATGTCGCCTTTATCACGCTTTTTCTTCTTTCTTGTGCCAAATCCTTCCTAGTTGTTATTTATTATACCACAACCTTGCCTATTGTTGTCATCAAACAATACATAATATCTAGTCTTTCTCCTATACATTCAGTTCTAGCGTATGCATGTGTTCCGATCCAACCAAGTGTATGTACATATATAAATATTAATATATACATATATATATATATATTTCTTTACCGATGTGCATTTTACGTATATAAGAATGAGACTAGGGCTTGATAGGATAAAAGGCATTCGGGTTTATATCGCATTTGCACTTCTAATATATGTCTAATAAATGTATTTTGTCTAAAAAAAACCCAAAATGTATAAAAAACATATATAAAATATATGTACATTTTAATTTATCACAGTAACTATAACCAAAATTACATGTTTTTTTTTTTGTTTGTTTTTTTAAATACTAATATAAATGTGAATGTGGTCCTGAGTCTACCTAAGTCTATTTGCAAACATCTGCTTGCCAGGTCTTTATAAGCTGTGAGCATTCAGGGAATTTCTGCATTGATGGGTCCACAAAAACACACTCTCATTCCTTCAGGCTCTTTGTAGGACAAAACAATCAAGCAGAGTTAGAAAGTCACACGGTACATTACAGTGACAGATTCCTGTGAGCTCAATAAAGACCTTTACATCAATGCCACTTTCAATTGATTACTTTTAATGAGTGCGAATAAATAATGCAGTGCTCCTCAGTGCACACTCCTCCAAACTCAAGAAAACTTTAATCCTTTGCCTCGGTAATAACGTGTTCCACACGGCTTGTTAGCATTTTTTTAACAATCTGAATACTTTCTGTAGCATATGTATTGCATATGCTATGAGCTGAGATTTTGATTTGAGATGTATATAAATATTTAAAAAATAAAATATTATTCAAAATATTACTAACTTTTTTCACATCTGAAGTTAGTTGTTTTTATTTTCAATATTAAATATGTCAATCCTCATAATAATACTATAATAATAATATTAATAATAATTTCAAAGATTTTTTGATTTTATATACACTTTATATATATATATATATCTGGCATTGGCTAGAATTTTTGAAACAGTGAGGATGTTCTAAGAATTTTGTTTTAATGCAATGCATTATGCAATGATAGTGGCATCTATTTTCTATTTGTAAATATTTTTTTATTTAACTTGAAATGCTTCTTTTGCAATCTTCTGGTAGATCCTGATCTACCCATTGGGCATCACCATTTAAAAATAGCATGAAAAGTTAAAAAAAAACCCTTTGTACTACAACCAAACCTTGTAGCACCAGGGTTCGTGTGAGTCAATTCTGAAAAGGTCATTTCTAACAGTTCTGGAAGGCACCGATCAAGGAGGGATTACCAGCTGGACAGAGCCGACAAGTGACTCTCAGTGGGCTCATACAATAAACCCAGGCTAATCGTGTGTTAAATTGGGTTGTTATATTTGACTGATTGTTATTTTATTTCAGTGCATAAGTCCCCGTGACCTCAAAGTGGCTTGGCTTTGAAAACAAGTGTCCTGTCTCAGTGTCTGGCATTTATATGTTTATATTTATATTGGGTCACAAGGTGGAAAATGTTAGCAGAACGCTTGCCTGTACAGCAAGAAGATCGCTGGTTTCCATACCCGGTTGAGCTAGATAAACATTCTTTTGTGTCTTAAAGTTATGTACATACTAAGGGGAACAGAGTTGCAGAGTTTTGTTTTTTTTTTTTTGGGGGGGGGTCCACCTAGTTTAGTGTGAGCGGTGAAAGGTGACATGTTTTTTTTTTGTAATAATAATAAATATGTTTTTGTGTGATTGACTTCCTGCTTATGTCCAATATTATTACTAGTTGAAATTAGGTGATAATGGGAGATAATAATAACTCTCTCTGAACTTTAGGCCACAGAGCTCCCTGCAGTTTCATGGTACTGCATGATCTCCATGTCTTCTGACACGAAATGTCAAGAGTCCCCGTTGTGAAGGGTATAGCACTGATCTTGTGTTTACTCTGTATTTATGTTTATTTTATAAATAAATATAAAACTTAATTCAAGTCAAACTCATCCACACACTTGCAGCAGATTTAACATTAACACTTGCCCTATACTACAACAATATTATAGGCACAGCTAAATCCCTGCTTGTTAATGTTAATGTCATCTTTTAATACATTTATATATATGTATATATGTAGATACCTATCAGATACATCACATATGTGCTATATCTTGTGATATATATCATATAAATAATATATGTCACATATCATGTATATGTGTGTGTCATATATCATACATAATATAATAATATAATATATGTTATATATATTGTCATTGACATTATAATGTCACAAGGACAAGGAGTTCACTTTCCTTCCTTCCTGTAGCTATCTTATATAAAAATAGTGGTAACAATTGAATTTTGTTTTGTATTTACATATGAAAAATCAATATGTGGCTACAGATAGCCTTTAAAACCTTTTCAAAAATTTACAATGTATCGTCTATATATTTCTACTCTGCACCCTCCCTTCCATTGTATATTTTCCCGCCTACTTGCCTACAACTAGAACATTCTGCAATGCTGGTGCTGCTGGTGAAAGCTTTCCTGTTGAGCAGTGGGAGAGGCAAGCAGCCAAGCTACTCACCATGCTGTGTTGTTCACTTTCTGTAAACATCTGCTGCTTGCATGCCGCTTAAGTGATTCAATGACAGGGTCTTCATTTATCCTTGACAACAATTGACTTCTCTGTGGCTCTTTATAATGTTCTTTATTGTTTGGTCACGTTTTAATGTAATATGTGCTTGTAATATAAACATAAACATTTTTCTGGACTGTTTTTTTTTTTGAGCAGGAAGCTCAACTCAGATGAGCTGAAATATCTTAGAATAAGTTGTTTTGTTTGCTATAAATATTGATTAATATTAAAATGCCACATGA
>NC_024309.1:1283068-1302652 GCF_000523025.1 Cynoglossus semilaevis | reverse complement strand
TTTGCCACCCCACTTTTAGTTACTTTAGTTAATGATTTACCTGATAATTAAATAATAATAGATTATTTGACTTTTTCTTGTAAATATTAAGAGTTCCTGCATTGCAATGTACAAACACAGTGGTAACATCATAATCTAGGCCATAAAGATATCAAAAGAATTTGAGTTACGCCTGGGAGCCATAATGAAGGAGAAAAAGCCCCTCCCCTGCAAAAAAACAACAAAAAAACAAAACAAATGAAAGAAAGTGGATGTAGCACAATCCAAAGTATGGCGTACAAACGACAAACTAGTTCCAGTGAGAAATATGCCGTACGTCGAAATGATAGAAGAAGACTTTCCTAAGCCTCCCCTTGTCCTTCGCATTTTGTTCACATTCAGCGTCCTTGCAACGGGTTTACATCTTGTCTCAGAATCATATGAGGAAAAGTTGACTGACAGTATTTGAATTTTGATTGCTAGTACAAAAGAAATGCATGTCCTTGCATAATCTACGCATTCTCCATATTCAAGTATGCAAAATTACTTTTTAAGGGAACCCACTAGGCTATTGTGACAATGGTTTACTGATTAAACAGGCTGCAATATATAAGCTATCAAAATTGATTTTGACAAATGATTTAGAGGCAGAGGTCGAATTCAGACTCTGTTCCACTAAAGCACCATTCACTGTTGATGAATGGGGATTAAACAGCAAAACCACAGCATAGAAACAGAGACCACTTTTAATGCAATCATGACTTGGTCGTAACTTAATCCATTTGATGAATTGTACCAGGTAGCCGTACGAATTTACTACGTGTTCCTCCATCTTTGTTTAACAAAAGAACACAAAGAAACATTTTTATTTTAAAAACTCAGATGAAATGATTAAGTATGACCGCAGTGTCATTTCAAAAAAAAAAAAAAAAAATGCATTTAACGGTTTAATCGAACTAACGATACCAACTTATGCTTCTTCTTTTTTCATTAAATTTTTCTTTCTTCTCCGCTTTCTTTTTTCAGCCTTTCCTAATTGGGTTACTGTTTCTGAGTATTAATTATGCATTTAATTTATTCATTAAATACTCAGACATAAGGCATAATCAGTATTTCTTTTTCTTCTGTATTGTTGTAACAGTTGCAGATTTCAACGAATTAGATAAATAACGCATCATTTATTTATTTATTCATTGATTTATTTACCTGAAGCAAAGGGTGGAGAAAAATCCCCGGGTGACTGCTGAGGAACTGCGAAAAGGATTTGTCAGATGAAGGTACTCAGGTTTCAGCTCAGACTATAAGACGCACACTACAAGATGAAGGCCTCGAGGTGCCGACCCCTGCTGACTCCAAAGAACAAAAACAGTCGACTCCAGGTCAAACCACAAAGCTTTAGGGATACTGTTTTCTGGAGCAACAAAACAAAATTGGAACTCTTTGGGCCTCTCGATCAACGGTATGTCTGGAGGAAGAAGAACAAGGCCTATTAAGAAAAGAACATCTTGCCGACTGTGACGCATGGGGGGGGGGGGCCGGTCTGGCTTTGTGGCTGTATTGCTTCTTCAGGTACAGGGAATCTCCAGCGTGTGCAAGGTACCATGGATTGTCCGTGTAGGTTCTCATCCCGGTCATTTAATCCAAAAATAGTTACCTCGAGGTCAACTTGACAGTTCAGTTGAACTTAAGTGAACTGAAGAAGCCTCTTGGATGAGAGGTGAAAAAAAAAACACCCTACTTCGTCCAGTTGCCCTCGATGTAACTATTTTTGTACCATGAATTCTATTAACTACCAGATCTTAGCTCTTCCAAGGCTGGAACATTCTGGAGTGGCTATCGCAATCACCCGACTTAAATCCAATTTAAACTTTTTGGTGGGACTTGAAGAAGGCAGTTGCAGCATGCAAGCCAAAGAATGTGAATAATTGGGTTGAATAATTTTGAACACAACTGTATATGCATCTATGCCTGTATGTAAATATATTTATATATGTATATATTTATTTATTTATATATATATATAGATAGATAGATATAGTAGAAAAAAAAAGTACTTGCTTCTTTTCTGGTTGCTGTTTGCAGATTTTTTACTCCCCGCATCTACTTACATCTTGCAAAATCAGAATATAACCTGTGACTTCAATCTCATGAAATACAGTCATTTTTGTTCAATTTTTTTAAATTAAAGAATTGAACCGAGATCCTTATATTTCTAATTTTTTTTTTAGCTTTGCTGTAAACTCGGCTATTTTTGTTACTTGCTTCACCTTCCCGTCTATTCAAGTCTGCGCTGGTTCTCGGTCGTCAAGCAAACAGATGGAATGCTCAGTGTTAAAATTTCATCTGTGAAAATGATTTATTTAAATATTATTCTGATATTGTCAATATATTACAAACTGTTTGCGATGTTTCAGTACAGAAGCCTCACACAATACCAAAGGGACAGAAAGAAAGAATAGTTATGATCCAACAGCTCAACAAATGGACAGGACAGCATTAGAAAAACCAAACAAAAAAAAAGAAAGAAATACATGAGGAAAAAACTAGTACATCCAGGATGGAAAAAAAAGGTTTTTCATTTAACAGAACAGAAGATGAATCGTGTCGTGGTTCTGAAATATCATTCCTGGATAATGAAGAAGATGTCGCTCCTCCTCGTGTCGTCATTGTGATCTGTTCTCTTCTTTGGTTATAGAGGCTTCGTTGCTCAGGGGCACTTCCGCCTCCATCAAAACCCAAACGCATTACTCAGTTTCGTGCCAAGCATCGGTTAAACCTCACTCTGATTAAACTATCGAATCAATCCTCGCTCCAATGGTCTCTGCTTGGTCGTTCAAATGTCGTAAAGACCCAAGGTAATAGGCCCCTCCCCCATCCGCGGACCAGAATGAAAGCTGTGATGATATTTCTAATATATAGAGAGCAAGATATAGCATATATATTTTTGTTAAATACAATTTTTCCCACGTTCATTATTGAAGAGATGTCAACCAACTTTGGACTCGTTAACACTTCAGAATGAACACATGACACCATTATTACAAGTACAGAACATTACTGGCATTTTTGCCTTTTCGTTTTTTTTTTTTTTTGTTTGTTTTTTTTTAAGAAAGTGTAACATGCTGATTAAATCATTTACAAGTTGTACAGATCTGTAGTTTGTTTTTTCTACTCTTTTTTCTTTTTTTTTTTACATGAGGGTCGGACAAATTCAACATGTCCACTCAATCTGTGCACGTTGTCGCCATCGTGCTCAGGCACATTTCCAATTTCCACCCACAATAACGTAAAATAATCTTTATTCCGACCCAACCAACCAGCCAACCACCCAACAAATATAACATTCTGCATCAATTTACTAACCAAGTCTCAGCTCCAACCCCCCTCCCCTTCAAAACGTCCTTTACTATAATTCCTGCCACAGTAGTTTGACGTATTTATGTGTATTCATATGTGAATGTTATGAGCTGTCCAGATACTCCTTAAAGATCTATGGAGATGTCGGCATTAGACTGGAGACTGCAATATTTCTCACACATCTTGTACTGAAGGTGGAGTCTGCCGATGGAGGAATCGCCTTTGCTCTGTTTCCAGAACGTGACCCGCTTCATCATCATCTGAAGCTAAATGCTAACTCAAGAATTTAAGGAGTATGGTAAAACCGTACGTTGTTCAAAATGTCTGCAAAGCAGCATATGAGCAACACATGCATGGGTTTTGCTTTTCTCTTGAATTTTCAATTTTTTTCACATGGTTTTTGAAAGCAGAGTTCACTGTAGTTATGCGACAAACACCTGCATGTAATGCTTTGATGTTCATACAACTTATGGACATCTAGATACTTCCAATACTATGATGATAGAAGATTCAAAGATTTCACTTTCAGGTTTTCAGGTTTACTCTCCCTGTGGATAACTTTTTTAAATTATTAACATGACTGTTGAGTCCTAAATTAATCATCTTAAATCTTAAAAACAATGTGAATATAAATTGTTTGAAGTTTTTTTTTAGTAATTTGACTTCAGAAATTATGCACTGAAGTCAATAACAAAGGAGACCATTTAGTAGAGGTTGAGGAAATGATGCGGGGGTTGACGTTACGCTGTGACGTTACGCTGTGACGTTAGAAGAACACATCTGCCTTTTGTATTTCGGATTGTCAAAGCATTTCGCTTCTAAATGCTTGGAGCGGATGATTTTAAGAATCTCCGACATGTGTCATGTGAAAATTTTGCTAAATTAAAACCAGAGTTTTTAGGCCACATGGAGGATATTATGTTTTTGCTTTTTTTTTTTAATCAAAAGTTGAAACTTTATGATGATAAAGTTAAAATGTTTTGATTTTATTGTTATAACATTTCAAAATTATTCTCGTAATTTTTTTTTATAGAAAAAGTCAATGTTATTTTAAGGGTACACTATACGGTTACACTGTGTGCTACACTCCTCGCAAAACACATTATCTAAACTTTCGACTTTAATCTCGTAACATTACTAACTTTATTCTCATACATTAACAAGATTTTTCTCATAACGTTATGACTTTATTCTTCATAAAATCAATTTTAAACTCCATTGATTTTTTTTTTCAATTCTCAATGTGGCCCTAGTACTCTATGATAATTATAGCACAGTGCGAAAGAATAAAATTAAGCAGCCTTGCGATGGAATATGTGTGTAATGTGCATGTACATGTATCTAAAAACAAACTGTTCTAATAGAACGTGACTTTATCTGCATTTTACCACCTAAAATGATGAGGCATACCAGGGATATTAAAAATAAGCGGTGCTCGTGCCGGTCGAATTTGTGTGATATAAAATAAATCATGGGAAGGTCACGTGTCAGAATGTGGAGTGACTCATAAATTTTGACATTTACTTTATTCCTACCAAAGAGGCAATACAAATCAAATAAGCAAAGGTAAGACATAAAATACTAATTTAAGAAAAATAATCAACAAGCCACTGCAATTTTCCTCTTTTTTTTTTTTTTTTGGCCTAAAGCATGCACACCTGTCACTAACAAGATGCAACGTTTGATCATGGAAATGACAGATAAAAAAAAAAAAACAACAAAAAAACATTGAAATGTTGTTGCTTTAACCTGATGGCAAATTTTAACAGTCTGACTCGATGTAGACGTAGATTTTTTATGAGTCCTTGAGGGTCTCTTTTTTCACGATAATACTGCATGGTCTAACATGGTGAGGGTCAGCTAAATATACAGCACAAAAACAGGGTTTGGAATTAAACAAATATATATGAAATCTTATATATTACACAAATATAAATTTTCCATTTTTTTTCTCGTTCACTTTTAAGCAATGAACCACATGAATCGAAACAATAAAAAGGTCTTTCCTTCTCCGACTCTATCCTTCTACGACACAGGGTCCCTTTTTTTTCTCGCTCCCCCCGATGGCGTCCAGTTGATGTCTGTACAAAAGGTAAATCCGAGTGGTTTAAAGGTGATTGTGGTGTGTACGGTGGCTAATAACGATGTCCCAGGAACAATAGATAGTGGTGGATGGTAAACTGCGGGCCGACCGTGCTGTCTGCCTGGTGGGTGTGGGAGTGTTTTGAAGATAGGAAGGGGTTGAGGTGAGAACACGCAATTTTCGCGCTCACTTTGGGAGCACAGAGAGAACGAGAGAACAAGATCTGGGAGCAAATGGTGTCAGTTCTTCAAATTATAACAAGGCATCCCACAGCAGAGCACACAGCAGAAGGAGGATGGTCAGGCCACAGCTGGTTGATATCCTTGTGCCTTAGGAGACAAACGAGAAAAGCAACAATAAATCTTCCAACAAAAAAAAATCCATGGGTAGACTTTTATAAAATGATAGAAATATAAAAGGAGCCCTTGCTCCTGGCCATGAGCCACATTGTGGTCCTCGAATTCTGTTTTGATTTGGGCAGATCATGATTGGGCACACCATAGCACTGAGCAAGTGCTACCCACCACTTGCTTGGCCTCCTCTCCAGGAGAAACCAAGCAGGTGTGTTTGCGGATGGCCATGTTTCATCACCATGTTACCCTCCCCTCATCCCCTCCCTGGACATTTGACTCATTTAATAACATCTTTATGTACCTTTAAGATTTATATTTGAGTAACCCTGCTCCTAAATAATTGAGATACTTTAAACAAAATGCAGAAGTCAGTTCAAATATCTAAGGGCTGAATTTAGTTTTTGTGTGAATAAACACACAAAAACATTTAAACCATTCAAATTTCAAGAGCGAAATAATTCACTATTGGAATCTAGTTTTGGGCCAGAAATGTCCCCCAAGGTCAGAGGTTTCACTCCCCTGATTTAGAGTATTCACCCATCTGCATGATGTAGATCAGTGGTTCTCAAAGTGTTATACTCTTTATGTACCACCTGAGAAAACATTGAGCTCTCTGAGTACCACCATGGTGACCAACATTAGAATATAGCAGTATAGGCCTTCCCTATTAGCTTCCACCACACAGGAGCGATGTTTAGAAATGTTTATAAAGATGTCCCCGCGTATCACTGGTGGTACGCATACCACAGTTTGAGAACCAATGATGTAGACTGTCGGATAAAAAATGTATGTACATTATGAACATTCAAACTCCATCTTGTTCAAACCAGCAAATCAGTCATCTCGTGGCAAGGCAAGCATGCTAACCACGTCTTTTGCCGAGTGGCCCAGATGTGTCTATTATAGTGGACTACTGTTGGAGGAAGGTTAAATAAGTTTTTTGTAACACTGTGAAACTTGAACTTCTAAGTCTGAAAGTTCTCCTCATTATGAGTGCAGTCTTTATCTCTCCTCGGGAGAGTGAAAGCATCACTAATGATACACTCTGTGAAGTACTCACCTCAAAGGTTTTCTTATGGTGGGAATCAATAAGAACATTTTTCTACCCTTTCCCGTCCATTGTGAAACCATTTTTTCTTTCTTCATTATTTTCATATAGGATAGCAATGAAGAATTGAATGAAAAATCTGTAGCTGCTAAAATAAACCATTATGATGCCACCAACTGGCAGATGTTCCATTATACAGACACTATTTAGGAATTAAAAAAAAAAAAAGAAGGAAAACCTGTTTCAGTCCAAATCTGTGCGGAGATGATGTCATCCCTATCATCTCTGACTAGGCCAATCAGATTCTTGTATGATCTACTGCCTTTAACTCTCGGGATCTGGCTGCTCAGTTAAAGTCTAAATCAGCAATACAGTTCCCCTTGAAGGGACGGTTGTAAATGACATATTTTATAGATGTAACTACTCCATAACATATTAATAAATGTGTCTGCAATTGATTATTTATTCAAGTTACAAATATTGATCATTTATTTGTAATAAAAACTAATTTATAAGGTTAAGGAACTCAGCTACATGGACTTTAATAAATGTATTTTAAGCTCCCGCAGGCCAAACAATAGGACTTGGCGGGCTGTATTTGGCCCCAAAGCCTTGAGTTAGACACATGTTGTCTAAATGATCTGATCGCATGGCTGTGAAAAGACTATGATATAGATGACTTTTGTTTTGAAAATTAATTGTGCATCATGGTGTAAGTCACTGGTCATACCATGAAACTGGTTATACCATGAAACTACACACTCTCTCTCAGTCCAGTAGGTGGCGGTATGCACTTTTTTCATTTATTAATTAGCATTAATCATCACTTAATTGATACTCATGTCAGTTTTGATATACCAATACGACAAAATTGATACTACCATTACTACTATGCACCGTTACAGGAAATGAGGAAAAGTAAATATATTGTTAAAGTTCATTAGGTATACCACTTAGGCAAGTGATTTATTACCGGTGACAGTTTCGGCATTATACTTTCTCCTTTGTTACACCATCACCAGATGTCAATGTTGACATGCCTGGCGTGGTCTTCCTGTCAAGTCAAGCTTCCTGTCAATTTGAACCTAAACATTTTACACAGAGACTGGCAACTTTCTGCTGCACTGCTTCATTGTCTAGTTTGTTGGTTTTCAGGCCACCGCTGCGGTCAGGACAAAGGAGAGCTCAGATCACAGTTGCACTCTGCCCTGACAACTGCAGAGGTGGCAAGAGATCTTAAAAACGGTAAATCTACAAAAATCGTGAGATGCCATATGGCATCCTGTCACATCTCCTCAGGGAGTCTGCCACAGACCAGCTGGCAGAGGTTTTCACCCACGACCGGAGAAGTCCTCCATTACCTGCATGAACGACTACAGCCATATCTGTGATTATTCAGACAGGTTTCATGAGAAGCAACAAATGACAGCGGCGCGGTTCTAATCGCTGGAGTAACAGTCTCCATTAGCGTAAAATTCAGCGAGAAAGATCCGAGTAAAAGACAACAAAGGTGAAACGGAAAATATGTGAAGTAGCAATCATGGCAAAATAAAGCAGGGAAAGTGAGATATTCACTAAATCATATTGACATTTACCAGGATTCTTTCCAAAGCAGGTGACGGTTTTAGAATAGAAATCTCAGAGCGGCTCTGGCTGTCCTGAGTTGACGGGAAACAAATATAGAAAAGCAAGAAATGCAAGGCTTTGACCCTCTTCCCACATCACCGTCTCATTCTGCTTCAGGTGATCTAGAGAACAAGGGCGCCACATGGGAGCAGCAATCACTCTATGGCCAAACATTCGTCTCACAGGGAATAATTAATCAGCCTCCGGCTAAGAGCTGAAGCTCGGAGAAAAGGTGAAGGTATAACATAGTATATGCTGCACACATAATGCTAATGCTGTATTTCTGTATTTTTTTAATGCCACACGATAACGGCGAAATATATATAAATTATTTCAGAAAATTTGAAAAACAACACATGATTAAAAAGGTATATAGTGAAAGCCGTAGCAAACATCCAGTCAAGTCAAGTTATTCTTGGCAGGTCCAGAACTGAAGAAGCTCTTCAAGAAACCTACTCCCCCCCAGCTGTCCTCGATGTTTATCTTCGCTGAGATCAGTTTTCAAATTGCTGCCAACAAATTTAAATAAATAAAATATTGTCATTTTGCGTTGATTGAAATAAAATCTAAAAAATAGACGATAATGAGTCCTTGAATATGTGTTTGTATATGTTATGTACAAATAATTGTGTTTTGTGTCCTTCATGCGATAATTACAATACACAATTTGATTGCTAACTTGATTGTAATTCAGCAAATACAATCGGTTCCAAACAATCAACGCTAGATACCGTGCCCTTTTCCATCATACAGAGGGGGTCATTGAGTTATGTCAGAATTCTGTTCCTACGGTGCGACGTAACTGGATTTTTGCCATAATTGAGAACTTACATACTACACAAGTACCTATGTCACTCATCAATGCTAACGCGGTGGTAACATGATAATGTTATGATAATGTCGAAATTCTACGACAGATCAACCCAAAAACACAACACAAACAAAATGAAGCTAATGCAGCACATTCCAATCAATAGATTATATTATTATTATGCAATTCAAAGCGTACGACTCGCATATAAAAATAAAACCATCTTCCACATATAATGCCCCATGGCGATGTATTTGTTCGCTCCGCTCGTCTAGTTGTGAAATTTGTTTACGCCGGACATTGGAATGATGGAAGAAGACTTTCCTAATAAGTTTATGGTAAACGGAGAAGTAATTACCAAACATCACAGGTCGAGGACGTCAAAGCCGAAGACCGCATGTATATTTTTCAATTTATTTGTTTTGTAAAAAAGTTGCACAAGCAATTAAAAAGCAATTTGTCACATTGGTTTTTTTTATGTCTTCCACGTATTTATTTTAAATTAATCATTCATAACTGATCAAAAAAGTCAAAAGCACAGACTGAAAAAGAAAACCTTGTGATTAAGACAAATAGCAGTAAAGGAATTGCAGTAATTGGCAGTGGCCTTGACAACACTCACTGTAATGGCATGGCATATTAATTAAACGAGAAAGTTTAATTAGCTAATTAAAAAATACAGTTGCTAAATCCTTTGCAGATTAAGAGTGAAGTCTGATTCCAACGGAGTCACTTGCAAATCCGTCCAAGACAATATCACCGCAAGTTGACAGTTTCACTGTTGTCTTCGCACAGAGACTGCAAGTAAATGCTGAATTTGAAATCTTTAACCCCTGGACCGTAATTAAAGCTAAAAAAAAGGCACAACGAGCACGGTTGCGTAACAGCTTTTTGTAATCTTTCAAATGATGCAAATCAATCGATGTTGGACAGATTGACTGTTGCTGCCGCTTCAGTGGTCTTTCTTGTTTACAACCTGACAGCCTCTAAATCTATCACATCTCTGGAGATGCTGCATTGTACAGACCCAAGGCGGTCCAGAGAAAATAATAGATACTGTTTTTTAGTTAGCATACAGGTGGCGTCGATAGAAGAATTACTAGTCCAAAACACCTCCTGTGCACCATGAGGTTGATGAGCCTAAGATTCAGTTTAAGGTAAACTACATAGTATAGCTTAATAAACTCGACTCTTTTTCTCTTTCATTTTTGTCCTTTCAAGTTTATTGCAAACACAACCGCTAGAGTTACGCTAGTCTATAGACAGTTAGCTAGGTTGTAAACTTGTAATGCAAACACATATACAAATTTAGCTTTTCATTTATTTTGATTCTTTTCAATTTATTTCACTGTACTAACAATGCATACGTGACATATAGTCACTTACCGACAAGGCGTACCATCATACACTCCATCTGCGCTCCATCGTACGATAGATTAAGTGACATGGTACTAAATGCTAGACTAAACTACGTTTTCTCATCAAAACACAATCCTAACATTTATAATCGCAATATTTTTATATATTTATATATATATTTTCTCTTTTTGTTCTTACACATACTAATAAAAACAAAGATGATTATACATATTTAAATATATATACACACATTTATATTTAAATAAATATATACACATATATATTTAAATATACATATATGTATGTATATATGTATAAATATATATAGTATTGACCTAAATGCCCAAAAGTTTAATTTATATTACTTATATATGTATATTACATTATTTTATGATAATTGTTATTTCAAAGAGCATTCAGAGGAAATTATCAAAGGTACCATTCTTGCTGTGTACCTAAAATCACAGCTGTTGGTATTTGACTATTGTAGATTTTTTTTTCCCTTGTTTTGTCATTTATCTCGGACAAGCCGATACTATAAAAGCACCATTCAACCGTGTTTGAAATCGATCAGAATCGTTCTTGTCTTGACTGGCCATGAGCGGCGACTGTATTGCCAGTTTTGCAGTGTTCGTTTTGCACCTGCCTTCCGTGTAGGAGAAGAGGAGAGGAAGCTCACACCTACAGGCTGAGGGTACATGTCGTCAGCTTGGAAGTACTTTACAGTGAGCTACGGAAGTTCCAAGTTGGCTGTTTGTAATATAGTATATGTAATGTTGATGGTAACTGTACAAGAGACGCAAAGTAATAGAGAACCACAAAGTTTGTTTTTTTTTTTTTTTTCATCTTTGTAAAAGTAGCATTTTAGTCATCATTTAAGTTAGCATGTAGAAGTTAGGTGATAATTTATCTTTCATGTGAAGTAGAGATATTTTGTTTTTCAAAAAAAATGTAAAATTTTATTCATTCTAATAGAAATATAACTTTGCCTCCATGTATTTTGGCAGATAAAAGCTATTTTCTGTGTTTTCTTTCTGTAGCCAACGAAATTGCAACTTGAAAAAGAAAAAGGTTAGAGTTGGTCTCAAATTTGTAGTTATTGGACATTTGATTTCAGAGCAAGTACCAAACAGAGACCACTTACAGTTTTTATTTCTTAAAAGCACTACAAAAATGCATTATACGGACCGATTCAACAGACTTTTATCTGTCAGCAAGTTGGGTTTCACCGGAAACCATTTTCATTTAGTTACTCAATGCAGTCTCTAAGTGGTTTAATTTGAAAGTCAAGTTTGGAGTCCAGTTTCTGGGAAAAATTGCTTTCAAAAAGAATAAAACTTTGGCTGAAGAAAACCTCTCTTTCAGTTATTGCCGCAATTAAAGGAAATTGGTAAAAAAGAAAAAAGAAAAAAAAAAAAGAATTTGCAATCACTGCAACTGAACTGATTTTTATCTGTCAGATAAAGTATTCTTTAGTAACTTCCTCTATACTACATAAGAACAGAAAGTATTATTTAATTCATCCACCTATCTAATATATGTTTAATGTTCTCATGAATCAATAATAATAATAGTTATTATTATTATTGTTATATAAACATCTTGTTGAAACACAAGTGAATTATTCTACTAGGGTGCAATTTGAAAGAAAACCTCATGTTACTGTAGCGATCTTTACTGAATCAGCCAAGGTCAGTTTTTTAGGACACTGAAAATTTGGGCTCTAAATAGGCCCACCATTTTCATGTTGAAATATACTGTGCACACTAAGGTCTCTGACAATTAACTGGTGGCCCGTGGGCTGACCGCAGCCCAAAAAACCGTCCAATCTGGCCCTCAGCTTGTATTCCAAAATAACTCAACCATTGCCTTGAACAAATTAAGAAATATTGCACTTCAGAGACACCCTGGTAGACTACAGTATATGTTCTGGACTGGCAGTAGACTGACAATAGCAGTACAAGCACGGTCATCCCATATGTCAGTGATCATCAACATCAATCCAAATCTGGCTACGCCAGGCAATCGAATCTGGCCCTGCTGGACTCCAAAATAAACCTCAAATAATAATGTTAGACAACAATGTGACTCTGGGTATCCTCCCAGTGGGACATGACCTGAGCACCTACTGAGGGAGGTGTCTGGGGGGCATATGATGTGAAGGCACAAGCCACCTCTTAAATATAGTAAGTGACGTATTAGAACAAAAAGACATGGATAGAAATACTATGACCACAGGTAGACAGATGTCAGTAGTTATTACCATCATATAAAAACATATGATGTAATATATATATAAAGGTTGCCTTCCAACGTATCAGCCCTAAAAAAAGCAAGAGGTGTCGTGGGCAGACAAAGAAGATCGGAGAAAGAATGTCAGCAGAGCTCAGTATATGTAGTTGTATTGATTGAAAACATCTTCAGCCCGTTTAAGGCACTACAAGGTCAGTGTTCGGTGGTAGAGAGGAGCTAATGGAAACGTGGAACCGAACATTTCATTGCAAATAATGCTCCGGAGAAAAGTGCAGCATCTGCCACACCTGAGAGAAAAATGTTTGATTTTTGTTCCATGCCAGAATGGAATTTTTGCGACTCTTAACCCCACTTCACCACTCCACAATTTACCCAGAATGTTTTGGCTTAGTGAAATGGTGTTGCAGGATATTGATTCCAGGTCAGTAAAGCAGTCAAGTATAGTAGAGAGCGGGGATGTGAAACGCAACGCCGCTTCCACACGGAGATTAAAGTGGCTCTCTGTGATCTCTATCTGTTCTTCTGTTAACTCCTGGCGGGATGAACAGCTCGCTGAGAATCAATGTGTGAATTGTGCCTTACCTACGTGACGACTCTTGTTTTAAAGTGGCTGCATGATGAGCTTGATGACTAACAGTCTGTGCTCCCCCAGCTGAACGTCCGCCTCTACCTGAGCTGTGCCTGTTTTTTGACTGACTGGTTCAATACAACTGCATTATTGTCTTGCAGCTTCAGGCTAATTGTGATAACACAGTAGTGATGGGTCAAATAGGATTTTTTGATTCGATACTATACCGATTACTTTTTTGGAATATACTGACACTGATATCAATAGATATACGAAGGATATCGTGAGTTGAGTGTGTTGTTACATCCGTAGTGAGTATCGATGTAACTATATACCACAGAGTCGATACTCCCACCAACCACCATCAATCATTTTTTTGGGGAAAACGGCCACCCTCTGAACGCTCACGGAAAACTGCGTCGTCAAAACAACTCACTAAACTTATGTCCAATAAACAAACCTTTATTGTTATTAAATAATTATTCACGGAACTAAGCAGGGATCAATGAAGATAATGAAGGGGGATTTGTATCTGTAGAAAAGGCCATGAAACCCAGTAATCACCCTATATTACTCATTAGATTGCATCAGTGTCACTGCACAAACGAGTGGTGGCTAATGAAGAACAAATGACTTTAACATGGCGTCGCATTCAAGTGATTCAAGCAGATAACTTAGCTCGCCGGTGAAAAACGAGTTTGTCTCTATCACCAGTGGTACTACAGTAGAAGATTTTTCACTGTTTGTGTGTTGGGCTTAAACCCAAAGACCTTCTTGATGAGCTCTGTAAAACCTCTGAATAAACTCCTCCGAGGTCAATAGATTTCATTCACCCCTCTGTCCGTCAATCTAGCCAGCCATCCACCCATCCACCCATCCATCCATCCTCAACCGCTTAATCCTATCCAGGAGAAGCTGGAGCCAATTCCAGCAATCATAGAGTGATGGCAAGGAACTCAATCCTATCACTGGTAGCCCCCACGCCCCACCCGACCCCCATCTAGAACGTGTCTCGATGTTCGAAAATGCAGCAAAACAAAAACTACAGATGAAACGTCACGCGGTTTTAATTTTATCTGGACTTGTTTGCCTCTTGTTGCTCGTCTGTCTCAAACCTGAGTTGAGAAGTAATAGCAAACCTTTTGGCCCCGGGTCAACTCTTGGCTGCGGCTCATAGAAGGTTGTCGGAGCAGCAGCAGAGAGGCATTTATCAGTGTCAGACATACTGTGTAGTGGTCCTGCTGCAACTCAGTTGTCAGCATAACTTGGCTCCCTCATAATCTCTGACTCTGCAGCCCCGGGGATTATTCGACTTTTTACTTTTATTGAATCAGCAAGCGTTATCGTCTCTGTTTTGCTTCAGGGTGCCGAACGATCTCGGCCCAGAGCAGGACTCAGTATTTGTGTAAACCGCCTCGTGTATATGTAAACGGTTGGCATATTTATATTTAGAGCATTGGAAGCAGGCCAGGTGCAACATGGTGTTATCAAGAATATAAAAATAGTGCCGAGAGTAAATAAAAGTACATTAATTGAAAGACTACAGGGAAATATATACAACTATGTATCATATTACTCTATGTTGAAATTGCAGAAAAGTTTTTACTAATCATTAAGTAACTCGGCTGGTGTTATGTGGAGATGGATGTTTGAGTTCAGTGTTTTTTTTAACTATGGTACAGAACTTGCATAACCCTGTAGACTGTCTGTAACTTTAGCCTGTTTGTTAGCTGTCAATTAGGAAGCCACTCATTTGCCTTTAAGCTACGCTTTACTTTACGATCAGCCCGTATCTGTCTTTACTACGGACCAGTAATACTGCGCCATCCTTGAAAGGTCATTACATTTTCAAAATAAAACATCTTTTAGACTTTTTTTTGGTTGGTCTGAGAGTCTGAATGACCTATTGTTTTGAAACATTGCCAGATTATTCCTTAATTAAAAAAATAAAGGAATACGACTGAATCCTTTTTGAATAAAGTAAATTAGTAAAACTGAAGAACATTTTTTCAATGTGTCCCACTGTGGCCCGGTATTAAATGACCTGTGGTTTGGCACCGGTTCCTGGACCGGGGCTTGGGGAACCTTGCTCTACACAACACTTTCCCAGCAAAAGTCATTTTTCTTTCCTTCAGCACCCCTCCCATTTTTTTTTAAATATGGAAAAAAAATGTACTGATTGATTTACAAACAAAACTTTTACTGTTAAAGTTGCAAACTGGAGAGGGCACTGCAGACCTTTGTATGATCAATATGTTCATATTTGTGAGAGACAAATAACAACCCTCCCTTTTTTTATATATGGAAAAAAAATGTATTGATTGATTTACAAACAAAACTTTTACCGTTAAAGTTGCAAACTGGAGAGGCCACTGCAGACCTTTGTATGATCGATATGTTCATATTTGTGAGAGACAAATATTTTCTGAGGTGGTACACAGAGTAAAATGTTCAAGAGCCCATGCATACAGCACTACAACAATCCATTGTGCCGTGTAAATATGTATTTTTTGCAGAAAGGTTTACTTGTTCATTATTGGAGGTCCATTGTGCCGTGGAGACTGCTAAACTGTGTAAATATGTATTTTTCGAAGAAAGGTTTACTTGTTCATTATTGGAGTTGCATTTATTAACACTCAAAATGGTCAAGTTTGCAGTGACAGAAAAAAAAAGTTTTTTTTAAGACCAAATTATTAGTTTTGCGAGATCGGTTATTTTCCTGTGTGTGTAGCCATTGAAAGCTATCACTGCTGAAGAGTCTTACCTGAGCCAGTGTTGTGTTTATCTGTGTTGGAGGATGTGTGAGAGGTGGAGGTGGAAGCCACCCTCTGGTCGGAGCTCATGCTGTCCTGGCCAAGAGGTGAGCTTGACTTTCTGGGCTTTTTGTCAGTCAGGTGCAGCGGGGAGGTCTTCTTGGGAGGTTGCAGTGGTCGCCGGGGCCTGGCAGTGGTATTAACCTTCAACCAAGCTTGAGTTTTGTACTCGACAATCTCTCCGTAGTTAGCCCGTGTCACCCTGCATTCGTAGAGACCTTCGTCGCTCTTGCTGACTCTGGAGATCTGTAGCTTGTGTGAGATGTCATTGCCCTGGACCTTCACTGTCTGTTAGAGTGATGAGAAGAGACACCAGTATCATAACACTGGACACTGGGCCTTAACAAAACAAATGCCTAATTACCAGTCATAATTAGATAATGACCCATAGGCAAGCAAGTTGCAAAGACAAACAAATATAGTTACCGCGCTTTATTACAGTTGTTAAGTAAATGCTTAGATAAAGTCCAATATCTTTACTGACTGGCCATTAGCATAACGTTTATGTGTAACTATAAGAGTAGAGTGCATTATGTAATATCCATTTGGCCTGCCCCTTGTAGTATAAGGGTGGTGGGATATTATTTAAAAAAAATACACAGCACAATTCAAGCTGTTTTTACCATAAAATCTAACCAAACTGTATGCAGCAAGGGGCTTAAAATATAGCCACATGTCACATATGCTGATGACATCCTAATGTTTACATTTTATTTATATACATTTTAAAGGCGAAGCAAACACAGTCCTATTGATCGAAATAACACGGTTTGGAAAATAACCACTTCTATAAAATCAATCAGTCAACGGGCGGTAATGTGTAACTCATTAAAAGTAATGCAGAATTAGCGGTACGATAAAACAGAGACGGTGCAACTCAAATAGCTTTCCTCTCACCACATTCCTCTAAGTCTGAGGTCAGAGGAACACAAAGTCAACATACATTATAAATTACTTACAAGTGCTTATGTTAGCTTTTGGTCGAGACATAACATACATTATAAATTACTTACAAGTTGTGCTTATGTTAGCTTTTGGTCGAGACAATTATTAACAAACATTGTGCTAGCTAACTACATGCTAGCTTGAGCAGGCACAAACTGCCATGTCTACATATGTTATGACGTCATGGGAAGTTGCTGCCGTCAAAAGATGGGTGTTGGGAATCTGACAATCATGGCAGTTTATGTGTTATACGATTAAGAACAAATAATTATAATTTTATCTTCACTCCAATTGTCTGGGGTCATCTTAGCGTCCCCCTTAAGGGGCCTCGAACCTCAATTTGAAAACCACTAGTTTAAACAACACAACAAGTAAACGTAATTTTAAATTAAACTAAATAGTAAAACAAAAGGTTGAAAAATGGGTAAATAAATTAAAATACTTTTGTACCTACACATTTTGTAAGACATATTAACACGAAGTTATACAATTTTATAAACGCATTATTTAAACGAAAAAAAGTGTCAGTAAAGTCAGGCAAGGACAATGTAACAGCAGAACAAATACAAACATTAAGGCTATAATGGGTATAATGGTATGGTATTAAACTATAAGCTTTAGCTCTCTTCACAAAACTTTGATTATACTGTACATAACGTCTGTTGAAGAATCCTACGTACACTGGGCGGTATGTACTGTATGTATATACTCCATTAGGCATATATTTGTGAGGAAAGGAAATAGAATAGAGGGCTTGCAAATTTTCAGTGCCATAAGTGTGGGACTGGAGCCACTTTAATAGTAATAACACACTGTCACAGATGTCTTCATTTAGGCTCTTTCTCCCACTGAAAGTATATTATTACGGGGAAGCAGTTGCCTTTGCTTTGCTTAGTATGAAGTGCTTCTAAGTACAATCCCCACAACATATGTTCAATATGCTGCCTCTTGACAACGCTAATTCGAGGCTGTTGGGTTAGAGACATGTGACACCTTTAACTTACACTTATTTTTGTTCCCTCGTCATCTGGATCAGGCTCCGGTATCATCTCCATCTGGAAAACAGAAACCGAGAAAAATGTTATGATCAGAATTCTTAGTATCAGTAGTGTTAGACACAATAGAGAACAAGGGTAATTATACTCTGCGCAATTTTGACAATGAAATCCCGTAATCCCTAAAACCATAGAGTACTATTACTATTACTACGACGACAAGAACAGTGCTAATTTTTGGTTTTTGGTTTCTTTTAAAACTCAACAGGTCAGGTCGTGTTAGGAGAAGATAAATAAATAAAAGACATATAAATTATGTAACACTACCTACAAAAATCTGAGACCAAAAACAACAGATGGCATGGAGTATTTTGAAGAGAAGACGGGGGCACGGACTACTGCCGCAAGCTCAGGAACAGTCTGATGTTTCAGTCTGGCTGAGATCATTTTTGTTTCGCAACCACTGCTACATTATGCATCATGGACACGCATTGGTTTTAAAGGCAATTTTTTATTTATCTGATTTTAGATGGCAAACGGATGCTTGGAGAATGAGGGGTTCGGAGGAAAGGAAAAGGAGTCAGTAAGCACCTCCAGAGAACATGAAGGCTGTTTTCTTCAAAGCTTAGACAAAGAGAGGAACGAGAGGCTCATGAGGGATAAGATGGCTACTTGTGAGCGTTTGCTGGAGAGTGCATTATTTCAAGCACTGTAATTACCTCGGTGGAACAGGGCACTTTTCTGTGGATGATGTTCAGCAGACAGGTAATTAATGAGCAGAGATCAGTAGCCGTAACTTTCCTTGTCTGCGTTTATGCATGACTCTTACATCTCTACTCCGCAGATTAATCTGGCATTCGCCATTGTATGATGTCTTTATCAGCCAGGCAGGATTAATTACCCCCTAGGTTGGCAGCGAACTATCTGAGCCATTAATTTTGAGCCTAGTCTTTACCAAGCCTCACAGCGAGAGACGGTCTACATATACCAAACGTCCTCTAAGCCGTGTCGAGGTAAAGTTCGAATGGAGAAATGGGCTTTACTCTGATCTGTGTATCGTAAATGTGACCCTTTTGGAACAACAAAAGGATTGAACAAAATGGTTTAATTACTCATTACTCATTTAACCCCTGGAAAATCCTACATGGCAATAAGAACCTCTTTCCATCATGGCACAGCTGAACTCCAGTGCTTATCAGGTTTCAGTTGAAAGACCCAATAAGTTTATCACAATCTATCACAAAATGACATTCCATGAACCATTAACTTTAAATGCAAACAAACTATTTAATGGCATGTTTTTCATTTAAATAGAAAATCACTCTTAATGTCTTACATATGTGAAGCCCACATAATAACAAGAATAACAAAGGTTTCAATGAGAACTTCAACAT
>NC_024309.1:1241690-1283015 GCF_000523025.1 Cynoglossus semilaevis | reverse complement strand
AGACTTTTGGCGAGCGAATTGCGGAGAGTGTTACAATTTAAAATTCTGTGTTGACCATTGTTGGTTAATCTTACAATATTTGATTTAGATCATTGCTTCGGAAGAAGGTCAACCCTTTTGGACCAAAACCTGATATGATAACCTGCTTTAAATCTGACTATCTGTATTCACTACAGGCACTGAATGTTAAAAAATAATAATAATGAAAAAAGCTCCTTTGTTTTTGGGCCCATTAGTCACTGAACGCTGCAGATTTCAGGTAGCATTAAGGTGATATAATGAAGTCAACATGAATCAAAATCTCTGACACTTTTCCAATGTGGAACGCTTTATCTGCTTCCAAGATGTTTGTGTATCTTTAAAATAGAACAGATAAAAATGTTTGTTTTCAAAAAGCACTATTGAAGTTAACCGCTTTAATTCATCAACGACTTCCTATCTAAATGTGAATCAGACAAATGTTTCGAGCATGCGACAGTCACGACACTTCAAGAGTGAACCTCCATTATTATACCATTTATATTTCCGTTCAATCGCTTGACTGCCATCTGAGCCAAAGGCGTCGTTTGAAGGTATCTCAATTTCAGTTCCTCGTCTCCTTTCAGCAAAATGCACCCACCATGACATGTTGCCATCCATCTAACAAATCTAGTAAAAAAAAGGGCTCCACGACGGGGCACGGACAATTTGATGTCATGAGTGTAGCTTTTAATCTGAGCCGGGACGAACAGTCACCAGAATATAACAAGTTAATATTCAGTATTGCTGAATGCTTCTTCTGCTCTCAGACAACTTTGTTGATTTGTTGATGATGTGATTATATCTTTCAAGCTTTATCTTTACATAAATGCGCCAATCGTTGTTGCCTCTGTGCAATACTGGACTGAAGAGTATAATATTTTACCTTAAAACAATACTATATCAATGAAAGAAAAAAAAACAACCTTTTTTCACTCAGCAACATTTACTATGATGTAATAGATGAAGCGGAAAAGAAAATAACTATAGCAGAGCTGCTGCTGTTGCGTGCTCAGCAGTAACTCACAACTATATGAACCCAAACAGTACTTTCTTTGTACAGAGCCTAAAATGTATGCAATTTATAGTATTTTCTTCACTGCTTTGTACTTGCGGCCATTTTATGTGAATCGGAAAAAATAAATATATTTATTTAAACGGAGCGCAAAACAATAAAAAACAATCATGCATTATTTATTCTTGAGAGTCCAGTCAACTGCACACAGTTAGAGCCCTGCTGCAGTACCATTTTACCCCCTCATTGATGTGACAGAATGAAGAGCAACCAGCCTGGACCCCAATGATGTATGCAGGTGGGTTTTACATGCTGTTTAATGTGCTGTAGCTTAGCAGCTAATTAGCTTCCTGCACCAGAAAGTGACACTGTCAGGGTACGTTTCACCTCAGTCAGATGTTTGTTTAGTTGCCCATCTAGTCCGAGTGTTACTGAAAAAAAGAAAAAAAAAACAGACCAGGAAATATGGGCTGTTTGTAAGAGTGCATGATGCTAGTACTCAATACTGGACTGTGTGCTTGGACTGTGAGCCCTACTGTACTTCAACATGTTTTCGATTAAATGGAATCAGAACATTCTGTAAATTTGAAAAAAAAAAAAAACTCAGACCACGCACTCTTATGTTTACGTAAGAGTGACTGATTATGTAATGATAAGAACAACAAATACAGGTAGCACAAATAATACTACACTGAAACTGCAATAATAGTGGTGAGATATATGCCTTTAGTTAACAGTTAACAGTTTTTCACTCAACAGATATTATTCTTTATAATTATGATTCTTCTTGAACAACTGTATTCTTTAACTCTCATGAATATAAATGTAGTTTATACATATATATATATATATGATCGATGGCTGCCATCACATAATTGCGACAGTGACAGCTACTAAAATGTCTCTTCGGCTGCCAGAAATTTGTGATGTCTAAGTGAGGTCACAAGCCAAAAAAGGTGGATGACCGCTGCTTTAGAACATGAACACATAAGAGAGAAGCAAAACTTGAGGTTCCTGTTTGCTACCCTCTCTTATAGATAGATAGAGTAAGAATAGATAGAATAAGGTACCATCCTCCTATCTTCCTAAAACCTTGGACCCCAACCTAGGGTTACTAATGGAACTACAAAACGTGAAGTCAAACACAACTGGGAACACAAAGAAGAAATATAGAGCTATAAAAATACACAGAGGGTTCAAATACTACCTGTTTAAACTAAACAAACCCAAGTTGAATATATCAAGCACTGTTTTCTTTGTTTGTTTGTTTTTTTTGTGTGTGTTTAAACTAGAAACTATAACAAGGTTGTCAAACATACGACCCGCGGGCCAAGGCCTTCACCCTAGACCCTGGTTGAATACCATTTTTCCACTAAGTGGTACAGTTCTGTTAAACAGGGTATAAAATAGTACCACTTGTTTGCCCAGAAAAATAAAATCATCTAGGAGAACAGTATGACATCATACATTTCAGCATATCCAATATGGGTTCTTTCATCTTGTAATGGCAGTGTTTATTCACAAGAGGAAGATACAATTTGTTTATGAAAAAAGCCTGCTGCTGTTTGGTTGTTAATGAATGTTTACACAATCACCAGCCAAGGACAAAGTCCAGGAACAATAGTCCTGCTTGTTCTTTTTCAGTTTTTTTTTTTTAATTGGCACCTTCATCTGAGGTTGCTGTGGTAGTCTACATAGGGATCACACTCAGTTTTGATTCCTCTTTGATGCTCCTTCCGAGACCAGGTTTGAGGGCCATTGAAATTAAATTCATTTAAATAATGTGTTAGTGCTGGGAATAATACCACCCCACTACTGTTGAAATAGAAAGTAATTTATTGTACATTAAAGTGCTATCATTAAGCCAGAACGTAATGTCCCTTACATTTGAGAATGGCAAACCGGTTGTTGTTGGGTTAAAAATTGTGTTAACTTTGCCTCGATTTTAAGTACAACAAGAGTGAAGCACACATATTTTGATTTACTTGAGCATTTAGTCAGGTGAAGAGCGTTTCTCAGATGATAAACAACCTAAAAATAACTGATGTACGCTCGTCACCTGCAAAATGACGAATTCATATTGATACCAGATGACAAATTGTTATTGCAAACATTACTGATGCGTTTCGTTCTTGGCGCAATCAACACTGATTACAGCTAAGACATATTATTGATTTTCTTTTGTGAATTTAGAACCGTTTTTTTAACGTTTGTCCTCAGTAGATCACAGCGAATTGTTGCATTTATAACATCAAAGCACAAAGTGCTCACTAATTATCATAAGTACTGACTTCAGAATAGACCTGTTGTTGGTCTCAGCTTGGTTTTTGACCCTTGTTATGTCCCACAGCTAATGGGCTTTCCATTCACTAACAAACAGGTTTCTTTCACAGCTCGTTGGTTTCTCATGAGAGCATTGCTAATTACCTGTAAAACCAAAGGGCATGTTGGAAACATGAAAGGACTCAAATTGCGTAGAGGTAATCATTAGCTTTAAATTTTTATCGTTGTTTGTTTCCAGTGTGTGCTGCTGTTTTCAAAAATAGCCTTTCTTAAAGTCAAGCTAACATTTGACTTGTTTTATTTGGAGCATCAATACCCCAGTGCTTTAATTTCAACATCGTCATCGAAGTCCACTATGTTGCTGCTGCTGCAGATACTTAAGGTTTAAAGCGCAAGCCCCCAAAACTCAAGAGACAAACACTTGTCAGGAAACACAGGAGGTACAAAAGATATACAACTGGAGCAGGGTACGCTCTCGTGAAAACATAGAAGGACAAGCGGAACTGTATAAACCAAAGGAACACATCATTCTGGCAGTAAAACTAATTCAAATCCTGAAAGAAAACCTTGTGTAGAAAAGCTACAGAGGTGGAAACTCAAGCCCAAGGCCCTTCTCACGACTTGTAGGTACTTATTCTTCTCCCAAGACTCCCTCTAAAGGTGGTGGAAAAACTTAAGCAAACTATTGCTAATGCATATATTCATAGTCCTGTAGTGAGCCCACTGAAACATTTGTCTATCCTGTCTGATCCTGTCTTTGTCCTTAGGTCAGGGGTGCGAAACCTGTGCCCCTAGAGCCACATGCGGCTCTTTAGCCTTTGCTTTTGCATTGTGAACCATAGAGTGCTTACAAAAAAAAAAAAAAAAATCATGACTGAGGCATCACGTCATCCAGGTTTCTAACATAATCAGCTTGCTTGCTAACGGGCAAAACAAAACAATAATGTCCTTTTTAACTGAAGACCAGATGTATAATTTGCACTTTAAGTGACTGTAGATAAATGCCGTGAATGTTGCATGAATTATACTGAATTCAACTGTGTTGATTGATTGATTGATTGATCATTGCCTACGTGCAGAAATATGCATTTTGTGTAATATCTGTTGTACGTCGTGAGACGTCATGTGTTTCATGTGTTTTCTTGTGGTTCTCCACACACAATAGAGTTGAATGACTGGTGGCGCCACTCAACCAGAGGGCACTCTAGGCCCAATCCTAGCTCACCCATTAGACATGTAGCTTTAACTTAACCTGTTTACCAGGAGAGAAAACGAATATGTCCTTTAAAGTGGCATTATAACTGCTCAAGGTTGGGGGTGGGGGGGGTCTTCTGCTCTGGTACTTCGTTGAACTTGACCATGACAGAGATCTGGACACTTTTTTGCCAAAGTTGCCCAAGGAAATAGCTGAAGTTTTGTTCCGTTATTTTTATCGACATGGTTTCCCCATTGAGGTGTTGCAACCAATGTGTCTCTGCTGTGTTGTGGACAGTGAGTGTTTCAACCCAGATTTAACATGGTTTCTCCATTGAGGTGTGTCTCTGCTCTGTTTTGGACAGTGAGTGTTTCAACCCAGATTTGATGTCCCAACCTGCTCCCCTGCCTCTAGTTATCTTCGTTTGCTAAGGCAGAAATGGTAAGTTATTAGCATCGTCCTCCTGTGATCCCCTGCCTATGTCTTCACCCACACGTACCCTCATGAGTTTCAGACTCCTGTTGGTTTGTCCGACATGCATTTCGACATGTTCTTCTGAGAACTGAGTGTTTTTCTGTGGTGTGAACATGTGTTATTTCGGTTCCTTGACCTTTGCTTCAGATTGCTGTCTTTGTTCCTTTGGCTGACCTACAATCCTAGTAACTGTACCATCTTACCGAGCTTAGTACCATTGTGCCTAATTAAAATGAAATTCGTTTCTTTCTTTCAACATAGACTATCATTATTTCTACCGTTTCAAACTTTGACTTACTGACAAAACCTCCTGCCAGAATTTTGAAAAGCCACAAGCTGAGCTTTGATCTTTCAAACTACAGAGAGCCTTAACCCCAGCCTACACTATGCGTGTCCCATTTGTGTTTTCAGAAGACAGAAAAAAAAATATATAACGTGACTTTATAAAACATAGAGGATCAAAGAAAGGAAGCAGTTTTGGAGGGAAAAGGATTGCATTAAAGTAAGCTTAAGCAGGTAACATCTGATACAGTAAATTCCAAAAAGTTGGGCAAACTTTTTGACACGTGGGCCACAATGGGTTCTAAAATTTGGCAGGGGGGCTGGGTCAGGAGATGATACTTGGAGTGTTGGTATGAACTAAGACATGTGACATAAAAATGTCATACATAAATGCTTTAAGCCTTTACTGCTCCTAGTGGTGAAGTGATGTCTGATTTTGTACTCTTTGAAAACCGCAACAGTTTCTTGTCATAGCAGACACAGCTGTTGACTGGCCTTCAGTGAAAAAAAAAAATGTATACACGCTCATTTATACTGAAGCGTTGAAGTTCAAACAAAGGGAAGAGAAAAACAGTGAATAAGAGTGTAATACACCGTACCTCTGGAGTGCACCATCTATTGGGGATATATGGACAAGTCTAATGATGATACAATTTGATAATATAATTTGGAGAAGTTCAATTTGGCCAGATTAAAAAGCCTAACGGGCTATATCTAGACCTCCGGGCCGTAGTTTGCCTATACTTGTTTACAGCCGCTTGAATAAATCCACTATTATTTTGTTTATCATGCACAATGTCTAACACTGTTGACCAGAACACACATATTGTAAAACTCCCGTCCAGTCATATTTGCACAAACCAGAACACACATATTGTTAAACTCCCGTCCAGTCATATTTGCACAAATATGACATTACACTTTATAAAAACATTTTTTTTTGCTGTGTAATCAGTTCATGTCTTTTGAAATTTCCCTACTTTCCCTCATCCATGTTTATGTACAGCAGTTCACTACAATACAATTATGTTCTTCTGCCCCTGCTTGTGTGTGTGGCGTACTCTAGCTTGTAATAATAGCTCGGCAGATAGATGTTTTTTTGTTTTTGAATCTTTACATGAGAATTATTGTAAAACTAAGAAGACATGCTAGCAGTTAGCATTTACGAACCAGCGAACTACAACTTTCGCTAATCAACAAAAGTATACAGTGTAAACATTGTTTGAAAAACATATTAAAGCGTTTGAACATAAAATACTCACAGGCAAATGTTTTCTGGCCGTGCAACAGAGAGTAAAACTAAGCGTGTCTCTGATCAACTCCTTCCTGTTGGCAGAACTACGGAAACACTAAAGGCACAAATGACATCACAGCAAGAAATCTCGCACTACTGATTTCCTCCACTCAATTCTAATAACAATACATCACATATATATTAATATATTGTATGATATATTATATATTAATACACAATATAATATTAATATTAATTATGTATACTTTAAATGTGTTTTTAAAGTGAACGAGTTCAGTGAATGCAGTCAAAGTTTTTGGTTTTGGTTTCAAGATTAATTTGATGTTGTTATCATGACTTGGCTGGTGTATGAAGAGACAGAGCGAGGTACACACTGACAAGAAGATGAAAAACTGCGCTGTTTTTGTTTGTCACTCTGCAAATGAATAACACAAGAGATGCTTTAGATCAATGTAAGGTAACAATAGCTGCAGGGTTCGCAGTCAAACCTTTTCACTCAATCTCCCGTGAAACTCAGCAAGGTGTAAGCGCTGCATTATTGAGAGGCTGTGCTTCAGCGCTGCTTTGATTCCATAAGCAATAGACCTCTTTTAACTGATGAGGGGGGGAAAAAAGTTAGGCAGAGGGGATGGGGGAGGAAGGCAGGGAGAACGGGGAGAGACAGAAAGAAATAGAAAGTCTCCACAGAGCTTTTGCCATGAGCTCACATCATCTTTGAAGTTTATCTGCCTGACTTCAGAAAGTAATAAAATAATTATCACAAAAAAAAATTTAACATTAAAAGGCAGAGGCAGAGCTAAGGAGTGAGAATTCACTTTGATGTTACATCTCTTTTTACTGTATATTCCTGCAAAAACTGCCAGGACTGAGCCTATCTTGTGACGATAATAATTATAGATATGATACAAAAAAATGATAATAACATTGTTAATAAGAATTATTTGATTGATTGATCTACTTTTCTCTCTCTCCCTCTGTTACTATTTTCTGTGTTGGCAAAACAAAAACAAACAGTCGGCGAAACACGTTTCTCTCTCCCCGATTGGTGAAGTACCTACAAATATATTTGCATAAAACCCAAAAAAGAGATGACCCATCATGAAAGTTCGCTTTTAAGTCACTCATACAGTGGTTCTTAATCATTGTCTGTCATGCCCCCCCTTGGGGACAGAAATGTTTTCACGTCCCTCCGACCCACACCCACGCAAACTGAAATACTATTGATAACCTGACGTATATATTTACCTGTACAAACCACGATATGAGTTGCTGCCACCTAGTGACTGAAGCATTACAGCAGTGGTACACATATGTCCAGCATGCCATATTCCATTGGAAGCCCCTAATGCCCCCCCGTACCTCAACCCCGGCCCCCCTTGGGGGCCCGCCCCACTATTTGAGATGTACTGCTCTAATGGTAGGTGGTATGGTATGAGTCTTATAAAACTGTTGTGATCACCTCTCCCATGATGCATTTGAAGCCCATAGAGCCATCCTTTAGGCTCTCCTGGTACTATGACAGTCTAGTCGTCACAGTCTATGGCCACCAATCCTGCGTGCGTCATTCCTTACAAATAGCATTTCTATCTGTTAAATTTAATTGCCTGCTGCTCATGGATAATGGAGAGCTGTTTTAAATCAGAGAAAGCAACCTTAGACAGATTGTTCAGCACTGTAGGCATTAGTGTCTTCATCAGTTTTATGAGGTAAACAATCACAGCAGTCTGGGAGGACGTCGGAAATATGGCAGTGCTAGTAGTAATGGTCAGTGGAGGGATGGAGTATATATACGTATAAGTACATATATAAGTGCATATGTGTATTATATATCTAAATATATATATATATCATATATTTCTATATAAATATATAGATACATACATATATGCATGTACATATATGTTTTAAATCTATATTTTCTTTTTCATATATGTATATATATATATATATACACATACACATGTATATATGTAAATATCACCAACCACAGGGTAGTTCACGGGGATGCAGATGAAAATGGATGGATGGATATATAAATATATATACACATATAGCTCTTTTAATGTACTACATATATATATACTGTATATATATTTACATTTCTATTTCTCAGATATGTCATAGGTGACAGTGGAGGGAATGTTTTTCAAACTACCTCACAACGTGCTATGCGTCCTCTAAAGACTAGCACCTTTCAAATAAACTGTCAGTTTGGGGAACAAAAAAAAAAAGAAATTGACATAAACCTTTCATATGGATGGATATACCAATTCCTCAGTATGTTTGACTTTGAATGGCAGACGTTATGTTTTCAAGTAACAACCTTAGAAATGTTTGACTCACCATCATCTATTTGTAGGTAAGGCTCATATATTGGTCTTTACAGGGACACATTTAGCCATGGCCTTATCCATTCAATATATTTCCAAGATCTGTGTGTCATTCTAGACATAACCTACGAAAGCACTGGGTTTGTGCTGTAGCTGCAGCGTTTTTCTTGTTTAACGTGTATGTTAATATACACTATTACTTGTTTGGGTTCAAAAGTCGTCCTGTAACGTAGTAAAAAAAGAAAAAAAAAACTCAAATCAATATTGGCTGCAGTCACAGTGTGTTCCAGGATGTTGACGGTATTTGTCTGATCTTTATCTTTGTGCCGTCCTCAGAATAAGCACTGTGATGTTGTCAACAGCCCACAGCAGCTCTGCCTTTGTCGTCTTGACAAAACTAAAGCTTAATCTACCAACTGTCCATCAGCAGTCAACTCTTTTATTAACTTTAACACCCAACAAAAGCCCTGGTCAAGACCAAAGGGTTGGGCAGTAGCTCTTCCAACTAACAGGAATAAATGGAATCAGTCCTTGCTAGATGCTTCCCCCTAAGATTTGAAAAAGTCATAATTTTGATTTGAAGCTATTGTCTTTTCTACACTCATTCAGCTCTAATCGGGTTTCTGAGTACTCCCCCTAGTGGACTGTTGAGGATTGTGAGATAACATCGCCATCTGCCATAAAATCAATAAGAAATTCTTGATCCTTCATTCAGACGAATGCCGTTAAAACTCGCTCACCAGTCTGCATCGTAGGAACAACACTGACAACAGCATAGATCAGGCATGGGCAAACTAAGGCCCAGAGACCTCTTCTCTTACAGGGAATTATGCAAATCCTTAGATTTTTTTAACTTATTATTCATCTAATGCCTACTTGTTACTTATGACTAACAGGTTCCGACAGTTACCACATCAGAGACAGTTAATATTGCAGTTCAAACTGCAACATCTCAGACTGCAGGTGCAGAATTGTCAAATGTAATGTTGATTCATCACAAGCCATGTCTGTAGCTTTAAAAGCTTGAAGGCTAATCTTCTGCTGTCGTTTAGTTTTCCTTTCACTGGTGAGCTGACTCAGCACATCTGGGTCTATTGTGACAGTCTGAACATTAGTCTACATGTGGGAAGACTTTTCGAACACGTCTAACAGCTGAAAAAAGAGGCAACTTAAAACTAAAAGCCCATACTTTGCAGTCTTTATATAACCGGGGAAACAACCGTGAGTGTAGAAATAGTAAAGAATCTGCAGTAACCTGTCTTCATCTTTGGTCTTTTGGCATCGCATGACAAGCCTGAGCAAGACTGCACTCTGGATGAGTGATACCTCGATCTCCAAGAAGATGTCAGTGATTGGCTGAGTGACAGGTTGAAATGACTTTCACACCGAGAGCTTTCTCCGTCTGCATCCACTCCTCCTCACCTTAAGAAGTTGTCTTGTCTCCAGAATCAGAGAGCAACGCGCACGACACGCAAATGAAACGATTTTTAATCCGGTCCTTGTCTTCACGCATACTGTACTCTGGCTTTCAGTGAGGGTATAGATATATACTGTACATACATAAACATATACAGACAGACACACACATACTGTACATATATATGTACAGTACTGTAGTGTGTGTCTGTATATATATGTACATACAAATACATATATGTTCATATATTTCCATACATATATAGAGATATATATATGCATACATACATACATACATTGAGTATATGCATATATACATTTAAATTTAAAGTTTATTGTCAAGGTCAGGAGAATACAATCATGTTTTTCATATTTGACTGAACTGAATATTTCCTAGAGTTTACTCTACTAACGCAAAAAAAAAAGCAATGTCATCTGGTTTCTGTGATTAATAACCACGTCAACCTTCGGCGGCGACGCTATAGAGGCACACATGTCCAAGCTGTGGCATCCCATCAAAGGTTATGTAAGGCGTAGCACAGATAATACTTCAATAAAGCAGCACTCGGAGTGTAATTTTAGGTTTCTGAATGCAGTGCTGGTGTGGCTTCATCATCTTGAGCAAACTGTGGAAAATTGCCTAAATGTTAATCCAGCTTTTGTCAGCGCTGGTGACAAACCCCTACACTCGTTCTGACAGCCATGCTCTTTTTATGCCACTGCCTCTAAATAGAAAAATAACAAAAAAAAAAAAAAAAAAAGATATATATTTTTTTCCAAGTCATGTGTCTCAGGCAACCTTGCCCTATGAAGCAAGGGCAAGTGATAATACATTATTGTACCTTAATAGAGAATTTAAATATTTTAAAAAATAGAACAATTAAACAATGTTTTTGATATAGCTATTAGAGCTATGATACTGATTTAAAAAAAAAAATCATCAAATTACCGAAATAAAGTCATGGCACGAGAAAAATCTGGTACAGAATAATAGGACCACTGTACAAAAAAAGAAAATGTTTTCTAAAGCTAATGTCACAAGTTAAAATTAAATTTGAAAATTATGAGAATAAAAAGGAAATAAAGCAAGATTACTTGTACTTCTTTTTATGGCTCGTCAGCATCACATTACCATCAGCAACACTGACCTATTATTGTCTTTTTCCATTTACCGTATTTCCCTTTGGTTGGGTGTGCGACCTATACTCAGGTGCGACTTATATATTAAAATATATGATTTCAAATGTTTGTTATTTTCAACCTGAAAGCCGCTAGAGGGCACTCTAGGCTTGTGTAACGGTATCTGCTACTCCTGCAACACTAGTAATTTACATGTTCGTTATTTTCACCCTGAGAGCCGCTAGAGGGCACTGGTGCAACTACGGTATAATAACATTTCAACATTATCTCATAAATCCATTACTTTTTTCTCATACTTTTTTGATTCTTGTAAACTCTATTTATGCAAACGTATGACTTTTTACATAAATCTATTTGCAACTATATGCAACTATTTTTATTTTACGTTACGGCCTCTAGGTTGTTTCTAAGTTACGAATTATTACCCATTAACAGAATACTTATTTTCTCTACTTTTAGATATTTTATTTCTCGGGATGGCTCAATCCAATACTCAAGATTGGGATTGGTATATTATAATCAGGATCGAACGTTGAAAAATACCAACTAAAGTCCACCCAATTTGATACTTGAGTCCTAATGGTCAAATTAACTTCTTAACTTTTTAAAACTATTGCTATAGCAATGAGAGCCTGAGGCATGCTAGAAGTGAGAAGAAGGTATCGGACTGATATCAATATCAAAATATACTCCAACCTGCATTATCGGAATCAGCAGATACTCCAGGTTTCTCTATTAGTATTGGATATTTAAAAGTGTTATCAAGCTATCACAAATTGTTTCCTAAAAGATTTTCTATTATATTTTTGACTAGATTTCTGTTATTACTGTCTTGTTTTTATTATGTGGTCTATTTTATCTCTGGCCTTTTGTTTCCCGCAAAAGAACAATATCCCCAGTGTGGGATCAATAAAGTTCAATTTTATTTAATATAATCTAATATAATCTAATCTAAATGGCAGACAGTGTATTATTAATGTTTGGGCTGTATCATATATATATATATACAGGCTGTATTGCATGTAGTGGGGTAAAAAATCATGTTTTATTAATAATATAATATTGTAATACGCTAATATGACTTGCTGTAGCAATCATGATTGGTTTGTTAATTAAAACAATTGCAAATGTTGAATCCATATCTGTATCTTCTTGTTAAGAATGTACAGATTACAGTTACAGTGAATATATATATGTGTGTAAATGATAAATCACCTGTGAATGTAGCATTTAAACCTCTGTAAAATGATGTAGATGTGAAAGAAGAAACAGCAACAGGCAGGAAGAAAAGGAAGTTGATTAGGACGCCCGAGAGCTGTGACCTGAATATTAGCCCCCTGCAAGGTTACAATGACTCTATTCAGGGATTTATTTTTTGTTGTTGTTTTTTTTTTTTTAAAACTTCCCTGTCAGGAAAATCAATGCAGGAAGGATGATGATTATATCAAGGAAAAAGATGAAAGAGAACAGGGTGACTTTTTTCAAGGCATTTCTATTCATCAACTTCTATTGTTATGGATATAGATATAAATTGCTTCACCTTTACTGTTCATCCATGCATGAGTTGTATATGAATGTAAAAAACAACTGTATACTTGCATAAATGTGAATTTTTTTTCATTTATTGCAGTGGATTAGCTCTTAATTTGAACACGTCTGCCGCATAATAGCATCACGGTTACAAATGCAGAAAGCTTTAACATTATACAAGACCAGGTTCCAACATGTACACACGGTACACACTAAATGCAGTCAATTAATTGAAAAAAAATATTCAATCATTCATTCTTTCCTACCGCAAACAAAGTGCAAGAGCAAGTATGAGGTCGCATTTAGAAAAGCTACATTAACCTTACTTAACTACAGTCAACAATTAGCCTCTAACAGTGAAAATCTATTTTGAGCATAAGAATATTCACTCCAGCATGATGAACACAGCACTTTATCCGTCATTACAAGAACGAGCAATTACAAACCACCAGCAGCTTTGAATGGGTCAAATTGAACAGACATTACTAAAATATGTCAATTGGGGTTCCCCTTTACTGTTAAGTCCACACGGTTTACAGCAGGACCAAAAAATCCTAGTACCAGAAAACTGATGTCTAAAGATCAGCGTAATAGTCATTTCTCCTATTTTTTACATTATGATTTTTAGCATTGCTATAGCCCAAGGCCAATTACTACTAATGTATAGGTATGTTTTACAACCGTTTTAATTGACCCAATGAAAATGATTGTTTTGAATAAGACAACAATCATTGTGAACTAATAATATGGCATTGTGACTTTGATCTTTGATTGGTTGAAACAAAGACTTTGTGACAGGGGGTTCGTTTGTAACGCAGATAACCAGCTATCATGACTGCTGTATATACTGTAGGGCCATATTAAGGAACAAATTAGAATTACAAGAAAGAAGTCAAAAATTTATGAGAACAAAGTCAAAGGTTAGCAAGCATGAAATCAGAACTGTATGGGTTATACATTTACAAGATAATGTCGAGGTTTTTTTTAGTATTAGTGTAATGAACAAAAAAGAGCCAGAGGTTTAAGATGGTAATGCATCACTGATGAACCAGAAGATGAAGTATCTCTTTATTGGTAAACCCAATAAGTAAAACTAAGTAAAACTTCGCAAAATTCTCCACTGTTCTCATTTAGCAGCACTGTGAGTTTTTCCGTCCCGAAAACACATCATTTAAGTTTACAACTTAACTTTTGTACATTAATGACTATTCTCAGAAATTTCCAATTTCTTTCTCGCAACACTGACTTTTTCTCAAAAACCTTCAACCTTTTAGTGACATTTTACCATAAATTTAACTTCATAAACGTCTGACTTTTTCTCTATCAATGTTACAACGCATTCCTCATGAATTTATGACTTTTTTCTTATAACATTACAACTTTACTAAGCATAAGCGTCCACATTTTTTCTCCTAACAATGCTGCTTTTTTCTCACGTTACTGTTTGATCGCCACATTGACGTCCTTAATTTGTCATTGTATGATATTATTTTCAAGTTTGTATACATATATAAGCAATAAATAACATTCAGTAAAGTAGAAACATTGTTTGTGAAATCCATCGTGTTCGTGACTGAGGACTTGACTTGATGACTCTGACATGACCTTCAGTAAGAAAGTGACCTTTTTTATTTGGAAAAAGACAGCGTATGTGTATGTCACTTGATTATACACTTGATTATATAAGAAAAAAAACAAGTTTAATAAGATCCATCATGAAGCCTATGCAGAGTTGGCCAGGGAAATGTTTGAAGTGGGAGTGGTGGTTGGAAGATAAAACAAGTGCTTGTCTGCTGCGGCAGTGACAGAGTAGGTGCGCTTGTTATATGACCCATGTGTCCAACGTGCACAAATCAAGTATGATTTAGAATGAAAGCAGCAATAACTCTCTGTGAGGAGCCAGTTGCGACACGTCTTTTTTTAATGTCAATTTTTAGATACAAAAAAAAGAGAGCGAGCGACCTAAGAAGAAGTGAACTGCAGGTGCGTCATTTCGTGCAATTCAAGATTAGGCGACTTTCCCTGACAGAAAAACCAACTAAAAACCAACTAGTCGCGTTGACAGCAGGTTCACACTCTTTACCTCTGATTGGCTTACGCTGCTCCTATATTATCGTCTTAACTAAGAGTCAAAATCACTTGATAAAATGGGCCGTAATGTTCCGTAACTCTGTGCGGAAGGGGAATTTACACAAGAACACCAAGCTACCCATCATTGGCAAAATGCGGTCTGAAGGAACAAAAATGAGCGGCTATACGATCAGTCCTGGAGGATGAAACTGTCACAAAGACAAGAGTAAAAACGTGACTTGAGATACAAACATCAGACTGGGCGCTGGTAGAACAACTGACTGCTGTGTTATCTCCATTAGCAATAGCTACAAAAAAAGAACTGTATGGGGAGTTACATGGTTATTGTTGGATGTGTACTTCCTCCTCTGTCAATGTGACATAAATTACTCATCATTACTCTTGTAGTCCTGCGTTTCCCAGCGCCCGAGAGAACTTTCTGATACTTGTGGTCATGACAGCTCATCCTCCTCCGCACCATTGTTGGGTTTCTTGCCTTCAAGGTGAGAAGCGCAGCTGTCTATCATGGTTGGCCATGTCTCCCATGTGTCCCACCTCGCGTTTAGCCTCAAGATGTTAAAACGCACCTTAACGTTTGCTTAGGTCTTCTCCTAGATTTCCTTGCTTTTGTAGCTATTGTTGCCCTTCATTGGTAAGACCTATTTTTTGTTCTAACAATCATCCACTCCTGACAATGGATGGATACCATACCACCACACTTGACTTTTTGATCATAAGACTGGTTTTGGTGTATTCATAACCCGGTGGTCACCTAGATCGAAGGACCGCACAAGGGTTAATGCAAACTATATGTTTCATTTGGATTACAGTGTCATCTGGGCTTCAGTACATGAATATAGAGGGTCCTCGATTTACGTCGAGGTTTGGTTACTAGCAGTAGTGTACCTCACATTTTCGCCGTATTTCAGAACTCACACATAATTACATATTACTTATCGCAAAAATGTAGGAAAATGGAATCTGTTGCCCGAGAAACTATTGTTACTATTGTTATAAGTTGGTCTGACAAAACCAAAACCATTACTGTATGAGTAATCATGAAGGGCAAAAAGAAAATGTAGTGTCATCAGCGAATGTATACAGCAAAGTACTCCTTGTCTTACTACTTACTTCCTCGCTTGCACCTGAAGCAACGGTTCCACATCTGACTCTTCACATCTGTTTGCTTTCTCTACGTACATCCTTCTCACTGACCCTTGACCTCTACCACACCCTGACAGCATGGAGCACTTTATACCAGATCACTGAGCAAGTTTCAGCAATATGTCCCTTTTTCTCTTATTTACTGGAGTTCTGGATGTTTTTTTGAAATGGTCTCACCCTTCTCTAAAGGGTGTGCAACTTCACAAGTTGGAGGGCGGGGGGTTTCATGGGGTCAGTGCTAAGACAGTAATAGAACAGTAGGCTGAAAGGAGAAATAGGATTGGCTTGGGCGCATGTGGCAAAAAAAAAATGGTGTAATGGGTTCCCTTGGCCCCAATACAGTTGGCACATTCGCGCTCTGCCCATGTGGTAATCTGTGATTAGGTCAGTAGCTTCGGAACATTAAGCAGCTGCTTTGTGCAGCAAACAAGTACAAGCATAAGCTCCTACGCCAGACCTAAAACACTTCAGAAGGACTTCCTTTCCTAACACGAACTCTTGAAATGTAATTTATCTCTCCGTTTGAGGTGTTGGCGGAAAACAAGCTGTGGCTGCTGAATCTACGTTCTTTTCACCACGCACGCATGAGGGGTTCGGTATAAAAGGAGGAGACCGCACGCTATTTAATGTTGCGGTTCCTGTCACGTAAATCCAAGACGAGGAGGCGGTGAGGAGAACATACGTCGCCACATAGTGTTGAGGGGGAATAAATTCCATCGGAACATTTAAAAAGAACATCTGCCGTCTCCTGCTGTCAATTACAGCTTCTAAAGTGAGACACAGCCTCAGCGCTTGCGTATAATAAACACTCTGACATTTTGGGAAATATACATTGATTGCCAGAATACCCAGAGCCAGATGAGTAGATCAATATCATTTTCATCTCAGTGCAACCCACTACACAGATGTAAAGCTTTGAATCAGAGGAAATGTTTGCATGCAAAAGAGAAAAAAAAGAAGAAAAATGCCCTCAAATTACCCCACAGCTGCTCTCCTTATTTCCAAACGTCATGTGAGAAATGTTCTGAAAAGAGAATCGATGGAGTTGCAATTTTTAGCCGGACTCCGGGGAAACGCTCCTATGTTAACATTATTGAATGTTTTGTACTCTTCTAGCAAAAAAAAAATTGAATTTCTGACCTAAGCCTGACCGAGTTGGAAACATCAAGCCAGAATCAAACAGATGGTGCAATGAACTGTATTGGTTTCTTTATATTCCAGCTGGAATAATTGGAGTAATTACACTGTGTTGTTTCAACACCCATCTGACTTCACACAAACAGTTTAGTTTGCACTAGGCAGATGAAAAAATACATCATAATAAAGAGAAATAAAGAAGAAAAAAGAAAACTGTTGTTTGTATTTCGTGTCAAATTATGGAGTTTATAACTTTTTGTGTTTGAATTCTGAAAAGACCAAAAAAAAAAAAACCAATATATAAACTTCCAACATTCTTGCATGATGCACTGTGCTAATGCAAAAATACTAGGTAGGCCAGGAAAGTATATTTAAATTTTATGATTTAAGGGAAAACAATTCATTAAACTGGAAATAAAACTGACATTTTTACATACCACATATCAGGGATTAACAATTTACGGTCTGGTTCACTCACAGTTTTTTTAGTTATAGGCTTTTTGTCAGTCATAAAGTGATAGATTCAGACTTGGGCAAAAGCAAAAAAAACAAAAAAAAAAAAACAAACAAAAAACAAAAGCAAAAGAAAAAAAATTATGATACAAGATTATGAGGATTGAGTCGATTTACTCCTTATTTGGTTTAAATACACAACTACTGTCTCTCTCTATTTCTCTGTCAGTCAGTGACTTGCAACTACGGAGAGGTCCACATGACTGGAAACATATGGCAGTTTCCTGGAAGGGGTGTAAAAATGTACGAGTTTTGGATCACACCTGCAATAAATTCTTAAAAAAAAAATGAACAGTGTTTCGACCTCTTCGACCCACATCCCCCGCAAATTGAAATACTATTAAGAACCTGATAACGCCTACGTAACAAAAATTGCTCCACTAACGCTGTAGTCGATTCACACACCCGTCATCACACGTTTCATGGTTTTGTTCTGCTGAGGAGAAGATTTCTCAACCTGTAATACTATCAGGACTACAAACACCAGGACAAAAAATAAAAGTCTCTACATATTTACTTTACACACCCTGATTTATATCTAGCTTTAATGTTTCATTGTTGGAAATTCGTCATTGCATGGCAGCAGTTTAAATCTATGTTCCCTAAAATGCTCATTCTGTTAAACATCGTGAATTTTTATTCTGCAAAAAATGTTTTTTTTTATATATACTTCATGCTTCAAGCAGAATCAAAACAGAAAAACAGACACTGTTTCAACAAAAAAGGAGAAAGGAAAGCAGTGTTCTGCGCGTTTGATGGGTTTTGTTTCTTCTTACTACTTCCTAGAAAGACAGTTAAATCCCAGAATTAAAGAAAAGTTCAGCATGAACACTCAAGTAAAAGGGCAAAAACTTAAAACTACTTCGTGAATGGCCAATAACGCATTCTGAAATGACTCCTTATTTTTTTTACTCAAATCAAGTCACATTGTTCACAAATGATAAAAGTCTTGTCTGGAATTAAAGACGAGAACAGAGACAACACTTCTTTGACTGAAGAAGACACTCGTGACCGAGTGCATTTTAGTTGACCTTGAGATGTCATTGAAGTGACAGCCTACTTGCCATGCCTAGGTCCCTTGTCAACATAAGACCAAACATTTTGTTCATTACAAAGGCAAAGTCTGACAAATGTAAACTAAACAACAACCTTCCTTAAAAAATAGACAATAAAGGCTGTATGAGATGGTGGAAGAGTTAGTTGTTTCAGCATTAGATAACCCGAATGGCTATATGGGTGGACAAATGAACAGACAAGTAGGTTGATTAGATGGATTGACGGAAGGATGTACGGACTAGTAGGTTGATTACATGGATGGATGCATGGACGGAGAGGTAGGTTGGTTGATGGGTAGGTTGATGAATGGATGGATGGATGGATGGATGGATGGATGGATGGTTTGATGGATGGACTGATAAGTTGGTGGATGGCTAGATGGCTGGATGGACGGACAAGTAGGTTGATAGATGGATGAACAGATAGGTTGGTGTGACATATGCATAGATGGATGGATAGAGAAAGGTAGGTTGGTTGATGGATGGACAATGTGGGTGGGTTGACAGATGGATGGATGGATGAATGGACAAATAGGTTGGCTGATGGATGAATGGTTTGAAAGACGGACATGTAGGTTAGTGAATGGATGGATTGACAGGTAGGTTGATGGATGGATGGATGGATGGATGGATAGGTAGGTTGATGGTTTGATAAACTAGTAGGTTGGTGGGTGCATGGATGGCTGGGTGGACAGCAGATAAGTTTGATGGATAGACTGATAAGTTGGTGACTAGATAGATGAACAGGTAGGTTGTGGATGGATGAATGGACGATAAATGAACGAACATCTGGATGAATGGATGAATGGGTAGGTTGATAGATGGACTGGTGGGTTGGTGGGTGCATGGACTGCCGGATGGATGGACAGGTAAGTTGATGGCTGGATGAACAGTTCGGTTGTTAGATAGATGGACAGGCACAGAGTTGACTGAAGGAAGAATTTAACGTGGAAGCGGAAATCAACCCATTTAACCGATTTAAATATTGATTCGGTCAAATCTGCAGCAACGCAATGTGCATGGACAAGAGCAGGGACGAGGGAGATCACTGGTGTGGCTCAATAAAATATCCATGTTGGGCAGAAACAGAGTCCCTCTCCGTCTGAGTTATGCCCTTAATCAATCGGCGTAATTGTTTGGAGGCGGCCCCGATCGATGAAAGAATTATTGGCAGTGACAACACATGAGTACATATCAGTGTGTGATCAGTGTCATAACTGCTCTGCTGCAACAATACATTATATCTAATATCCTCAGACTGCTATCCAGCCAACGGAGGCCTAAAGCAATTAAGGCCAGAATCAATGCCCTGAGTCAAAACACTGTGACAGCTCTATTATCCCTGGATATAGGATGCCTGCTGGAGTCCCATTTCTCTGCCTCTCTCTCTTCCTGTCTGGAAACCTCTCTCCCTCTCTCTTCTGTCTTTATCAATCTGCAGTGGTATAGATACTGTACACAGCCGCAATATCATACACGTAATGCGTCAACCCTTCCCATTTGCAGCCATTTTCTTCCTGGTCCCGAAAATGTTCTTAGTGTCTCTCAGAAATAATACCCCCTTGGTATTTTCCTGACTTTTCCCCTCTTGTCATTACCTTGTCAGCATCAGGTTTTTTTCGTTGCTGTGTGGATTCAGCCACATCAATGTCATCTTCTGACAGAGCTTTTATCTACTCCTGAGTTTTTAATGCACCGAAGCACCGTATATCTTCACCAGGTATGATTTTTTTTTTAACCTACAATTGTTAATGTTGACGCACTTCTTTTGCTTTACTGACTGCTACAGCTGCTCAAAGCCAGCTTTTACCTACAATTGTTAATGTTGACGCACTACTTTTGCTTCACTGACTGCTACAGCTGCTCAAAGCCAGGATTTGTCTATAAATCATTTAATATTACATTTCATATTTATTTAAAGGCTAACGTTTGACGCACGGTCTCGGCAAACCACGTCAAGTCATCTACAACAGCGGTCCCCAACCTTTTTTATAATAAGGACAGGTCGGACGGTATCAGCCACGCCATCGTTGAAGGACCATTCAATTTTCTAAATAAATCATCTTTTAGACTTTATTCTGTTAGTATCAGAGTCTGAAGACCTGTTGTTTTGAAACATTGCCAGATATTCTTTATTGAAAAAAGTAAAGGGATAAGACTGTATTCTTTTTGAATAAGGTAAATTAGTAAAACTGAAGTACTTTTTTTCCACTGCGTCCAGAGGGACCCCTGATCTACGATACAGGACATCTGAGTTACAGTATGTCCTCGGTAAAGTCTTAGGATACATTTTGAATGCAATAAGAAAAAAAATTGTCAGAGAATGGATTTTCAAAGAACCCTTTTTGTGATATTGCAGTAATTTAATACAGTTAATTCAGTTTCGAAGCTTCACACAGGGATGATTCACTGATGATTCACTTCACAACGGTTAGAGAACTGTTTAAAAAAAAGAACCATGGGTGATTTATTTTGATGTTGTATGGGAGGATTTTTTAATTTTTTTATTAAATTTTGATTTTTGACAATATAAATAATGAATGATTAAAGATAATTTTGTGCAATACTCTGAAAGCTGTATGGCACAAACAAATTGAATATTGTACCAGGTGTGCTGTATGTTTAATAGACTGCTAATGTTATTTTTTATCTTTAATCTCACTGCAGGAGGTTCTCAGTTTCAGGGTGTTTCGTGGTTACGTTGCCATCTCCCATACATTTATTAGAAAAGTCTTGTTCTGTCATGGTGATATACTGCATTAAAACAAACTTTGCAAACTTTGGGAACTAGTTGGGGAGTGCAGCGCATCGAATACTCAGAAGACATCTTTGTTTACATTCGTTGGTTGTTCGTTCAATCATTGGATTTGTGCTGCATTTGCTTTTTTGGTTTGTGTTTTTTGGGGGGAGGGGCTGGGAACAAGTCACACCCTATTGATGTTTTTGATGATTATAAAGCTACCTATGTCTTTGCGTAGGTTAGTGACATGGGTACTACAGCATCTGAAATCGGACCTAGAGCAACAATTGAGTCATGCTACACCATAGACCAACATATTGTATCCATAGCAATGTCTTCATCTCCAATAAAGTCTGTCCTGGTCGCTGCAAATGAAAACATGAGCATCTTCAACTCTGCTACTTCCAGTTCAAACTGAGTACAGCCAATGTCTCCGAAAAAAGAAAAAAAAAAAAAATACCCATCAGGTAAACCTCACCTCAAACTATCATGGCTTCTGTCCTTCTGCCACACATTATCCCTGACTCAGTCGATCCTGCGGGTGTTCTCTTGTTTGTTTTGTGTGCTGCCTGTTGCTTTGGATGATTAACCCCAGGTACTTTACTACCACCTCAGGTTACAGCCATTCTCTCTCTGCCTCTCTCTCATTCACATTTCTATTCAGTATCGCCCCAGGTGTCTGTCACAATCATGTGGCACATCGGTTAAAATCTAATGCACAGTCAATACACTAATTGCTTTTCGCACACACTCCAAGAGAGAGGTTTTGTTTCACAAAGCGCCCAACAGAAAAAAAAAAAAAAATCATCTCAACACTAAGCTTGGAATGTTTCAACTTCAGGTTCATACTGGTTTCACCAAACTCAGGACCAGACTAGGTCTACAGTAAATGACTGTAGACTTGACTAGAGTATCAGCTTCACCAAAGTTTTGAAAGTAACTTTCAATGTGTTCAACAAGCAATAATCCATCCATTCATCCATTTTTGTCCGCTTATCCGTTACCGGGTCATGGGGGCAGAAGTCTGCACAACCACCACTCAAATCACTAAACCATACCAACCCACTTGAACCTTCCTGCAGGTGGTGAGTCCACTAGAAGGCACCAACCGCCCTGACCAGAGATATTGCCTCTGGGCCAAAGTGCCACGACAAGCAAGAACAACAACTTTGTTGATCCCAAATTTGAGAAGACCCTTTGGGACCCGAAGCATCTGGGTCCTCTGGGAATCGAACCTGATACTCTTCATTCTCTGCTTGTGAGGGAGGCGTGCTAATCACTACACTAGTGGACCATAAAAATTAATTAATAATTAAAACAAAAATCCAGAAGTCTATGAAGCAATTTTTTTTTTTTTGCATTTTCTTGATATTTGTCTATATTTTATCTCTTACTATATACAAATAAAAACCTCTTATTGGCAGTTGTTTATATTTCTTCAAGATATAGTATCTGTCATGTTTCAAGATGTTGATTCAATCAAGATAAATTAATCACAACTAATTCTTTTGTGCATGAAAGACAATTAATTAATCATGAATTCATCACAAGGAATCATTTTGCAGCTTAATCAGATTAATAATTCTATTCTTTTGACAGTACCTCAGATGAAATACTGCACATCCCCCTGTCTGACACCTTTACCCCACATGGACAGAAACATCGGTCATTCGAGGCTTAATGTATTCTGTGATTGCAAGCTTAAGCCATGACCTGTTTTATTCCAATTTCAGCACATACAATGAACAGCATTTTCTAACTGCAGACCAGCTAAAGGTTATTCCCTACGGAAGCAGCCTTATTATGATATTACTCTATTTAATTTTCACACTGTATTTTCTTGCAGCACTAAAAAAAAATCTCCAGGTGGCTACATAAAAGAAAAAAAAAACAAAACAAAACGCTGTTAACACTCACAGGGTGTTGGTTATAACAATGAAGCTGATACTTGCTTTTAGAATCACACAGACATGTAATTACAACCGATGCCTCACAATGGTGGGTGATGGGAGGCTATTATACCCACATCTGTATCCGAAAAACTGAATATGAAACAAGCTCTTGTGGAGATGATGGGAGAAAGAGTTTGAAAAGGCAGTGATTACCACATTAGGTTGACATTGTGTTAAAAGGAGGCCCCTTAAAGTGCGTGTAGAATAGAGGTGCGTCGCTGACATTTTTTTTAGAATTATTTATTATTATGTTTGACCACGTATTAGTTCAATTAAACATACAATGTTAGTTAAAGTAGTTAATGTGAGAAGGTACTGCCGAACATAATATTGGCAAAAACCAAATATTAGGGGGTATGAATATTGGCTCAGTCCAATGTGATTTGCTTTAAAACTGGAACACTGTCGCCGTAGGCCGCTGCATGCTCGTGGATACCGGATCAATATTGGTATCGGCAGACACCCAAGTTGCACTTTTGGTATCGGACATGAAAAAAATAAAGATATTGACACATCTTCAGCAACAATTAATGTGATTGTGAAGATTACACAATATGTTTATTTCTTGTATATATGTATTTGTGATCAAAATAGACTGTTTCCATGTGATTATATTTATTAATTCATTAAGTTAAGCAATAAGTTGGCATTAATCAATCAATTAATCAACCAACCGATCAATTAATCAGTCAGCAGCTCCAGCTGTTTTACATAGTAAATGCAAAAATAATTATATTTCACAAGTACACAAGCATAATCACATACACACACACACTGCTGTGTTTTGGGTTAAAGCTGTTTCTCTGGCAACAAAACGTGTTCATTGTACTTTGACTCGGTAACCATTTGACCTCATGTTCTGTAATTGCTACAGTCCAAAACACTCATTAATAGCTAAACTGTAACCAAATACTAAAAAAAAAAAAAAAATCCCATCTTTGTTGACTTCTTCCTCTACTGCCTGACATGTAATTAGCTACATCTGATTAAAGGTAGGAGAGGGGACCCTAACTCTCCTACCTTTAGTCAAGCCGTGAGGGAAATTAATCATACTATCTAATAAAAAATCGGCTGTATTATATCCAAGCTCCTCGGGGAAAAGCAGCATGGGCGATGAGTCATGGAAGCTGAAACAAATTATCTAACTCTTTGTGGCGATAACTTCTTCCGACAATGCAGTGATCCTTTCATTATATACAGTATATAATGTCCCAAACCCTAGTACATATAAAGTATTTGTTTAAAAAGCTAAACCACTTTCCAGGTAACAGGCTCCTTTTTCCACCAATTGCTATGTGACACATACCTCATTCAAAACTGTGGAAAAATCGAGGCCAATGTGTTTTGTGGATTTGGGCTGTACAAATAATGTAAGAAAAATTGACTTCCACAATGATGTAATCGGAACTAAAATGATGTAGCCTATTGTATTTCAAGACGACCACTAGGGCATTGAGAATGTCTAGCTAACAAGTAACAGTGGAGGAACTACACAGACATTACTAATCCATTCAATAAATACCAGAATTTCCCAGTAGTCAGTCAAAACTGAAGAAGCCTCTTGGATGAGAGGTGAAACGTCTTCAAGAAACCTACTCCGTCCAGTTGCTCTCGATGTAACTATTTTTGAAACATTCAATACTTTTGTAGGTTTTGCTAATGGAGACAGCACATAAATTAGTTGTTCGATCAGTTCCCAGTGAGATGTTTGTATCTCACCTTTTCACTCTTGGCATTGTGACAGTTTCATCTTCTATGACTAATGACTAGTAATCCTATGATCATATAAGCTCAGGGGTGTCAAATATACGGCCCGTGTGCCAAAACTGGCCCACTTGGGGTTTCAATCCGGCTAATTTTTATAAATAAATTTAAAAAAAAAAATACACAAGCACTTCATGTTCAAGAAATGTTTTGTAAAATTACCTTCATTATAAGTGATAAAAAAAATTATAATCACTAACAATTAAGATTTACCTAATATACTTACCTTGTATTTCTTTGCATGAAAACAAATGGGGAAAAACATGGACCTATTGTTATTTATAGGTAATTATGTCATGATTGTGGTCCGGACCACTTGACATCTGGTTAGGTTGCATGCAGCCCCTGAACCAAAGTGAGTTTGACACCTCTGATGTAGCTGCTAATATGATTATTTGTTAAGTCATGATAAAATATTGGCACAAGCCGATCGAAGGTAGAGAGTGCATTAGTTCATATGTGGAATCAAAAACACTTGAAGGCCACTCCAGGCCGCGTTGACGTGTTTGACGCGTCCATTAATTCATTAATCAAGTGTCCAGATAATACAAGTATTTGTAGCTTTATCCCCGAGTTTCAGTATCCCAACTTAAAAACTGTGTTCCATTCAATACTTAAATTTGTATTTAATTTTCTATTTAAAAAAATGGAGGACAAAAAAAAAAGAGTTAAGGACACACTAAGAAGATGACTCAAAGCCACTAAATTAGGTCAGTGTTGACTAGCTGTGGGCTTAGTTGTAAGGTTTTTGGACTAATGATGACCTACATCTGTGGTTATCTGTAATAAAATGACTTGGGTATAAGAACACATTATCTTTACATTTATTAGTGTGTGTGTTTTAGAGTGCGGATGGCTTGTTATTATTATGCAATAGCACAACCAGAATTTTAAGTGCAGCATTTCTCACCAAACATGCATTAAGACACCTACAAATGTTAAAAGCATTTTGCAACTTTTATAAGTAGTTTTCTTTTTCTTTTCTGTCTAAAAACACAGCTTTTGTCCTGTCACTCTACCTCTACTTATCCATCTCCCTGCCGTTTTTTTGCTTTTTTGGCACCACGTTAGGTTCTTAATGTGAAAAAACACACTCAGCTGCTGATCACTGGGAAAGTGTGAGGCGGCCCCAATGTTGCGAGCTCATGATTATGCATGCTCATACCCCTGCTACGTGAGTGACATACAAACAACAATGCACTCATTAGGGCTCTGCACCATCACAACTGGTCAGGAATTGCACTCACCAGCGAGTCACATAATTAATGACACGAGTCGATGTACTTCTGTGTTTTTTATTCATATATATATATATATATACAAACACACACACAAAGTTAATAAGTAGCGCAGAGTCCTGGCCTATTAAACTGTGATATCTTTATTCTATCTTTATTCTATGTTAATGATTTCCTTCCATACATTGTTGCAACAATTAAATCACACACTGATTGTGTATGCACTTTCATATAAAACCTTGGTGTTTCGTTACCATAAAATGAATTTTTAATACAGGATAATAATTTAAGAAAAAGCATAGAGAGTCAAAAAAAAAAAAAAAAAAAAACAGAGAAGGAATATGTGCAGATACCTCCAAGCCACATACATTAGAACCTGGGTTTTTGAACGTAATTCGTTCCTGAAGGCAGTTCGTGAACCAAAAGGTTTGAAAACTGAAACAATTTTCCCCCAAAGGAATCAATGTAAAATTGATTCATCTATTCCAACGGCAGTCTGCGGCATTGGAGGACAATAGCGGGTATCGGATTGATATCAGTATCGACATACAGTGTACTCCAACTTGCAGTATCATTATCGGTATCGGCAGATGTCCCGGGTCTGAAAATGTTTCATATATATTAATTTATGAATCAAACACGGTATATTTATCACACATAGCTAGGAAAAGATCAGCTGATTAATGATCTGCAGCTGTTATGGGGGAAAAAAAAAATCGCTGACACGAGTTGACCCGTCATGTTTCACTATTAATCAGCTACAGATCATCTGCATAAGCGGATAGATGCAATATGGGCCGTAGTCGGGCATCTTGCTGCTGAGAGAGAAGGGGAAGTGGGGGAGGAATGTGAGGGTGGAGGATGGCTAGTTCATTCTGTGTTAGGAAGGCTGTGTTCGTGAATGTATGTGGTCATATAAGGGACATACTTATTTCGCTCAGCGGTCAATAAAAATCAAATCGGTGTCAAGATTGAAACCGAAGTGCTGATCATTTCAATACAAATACCAACGCTGCCGGTTCCATTTTAAGGTAATCCTCACCAACACACACCAGTAACAAAAGACCAGACCACATCGGCAGATTACCCAGGTGTTGACGCAGGCTCGAATATATCTCCTGAATTACCCATGTATTTTAATCTGGACTCACTATCAAACACTAAAGATAAACCATCTCTCTAATCCATGTTTAATTTCCTATCCCACTGTGAGGTGTATAAGGCCTTTTTTCTGCCATCACCGCTCATTATCTGCTGCTGATTAAAAGCAGCCGAAAGGAGTGTGACGGATTACAAAAGCAGCTGCTGGTAAATACATTCCTTCGTAATTCAAAAATAATTTGAATCTTTTTTTTTTCTTCTTGTTATTGAGAATGTTGACCGTGATTTGTTGCTCCAAGTATAATTAAAGAAATGACGTTGATTCACAGCAATTTTCCAACGCTCTATGGTTCTATAAGGTCCAAAAACCGTACACTTTTTAAACCAGTTGGACATTTGACTTGGTAACACACTAGTAAACACTATTTCGAGGCTGTCTTCCACAAGATAAAGGAAGACATACCGAGTTTCGTACTGTAAATACACAGGGGAGAGTGAATAAGGATTATCTTATGCATTTATGTGACAACCTCGTATAGATAGTTCCCAAGAGGTATTGGGATCATACCTCCCGTATACTCCCCTTGCATCTGTTTATCCCATCCCTCCTTCCTCTCCTCCCATCCTTTCTTCCTCGGCATATGAATAAAGATGACATGCTAAAGACGCTAGGATTTATCAATATGCAAACTGATCAAAAAAGAAAAAAAAAATTAAAATCTGGAGGAAGCGAAAATAAATATATTTGAAATTCCAACAAGAATATTCCTTTGTTTTTCCACACTAATTAAGAAGCATTATTTATTACCAGCTGCAGCAGCTTTTGTTTCTACAGTCAGTTACCAGAAATAACAGCGGTGGATAGCAAGTGAAATAGCAAGTGTATAAAAGTAACAAACTGACAAGACGCAACTACCTCTACCCGCAGACCACAGTTTGTGAAGCTTCTGAACGGTGCGTCTGATGTGGTAGTCTCCAGCACGGGGGCGCCGCAAGGAACTGTTCTTGCCCTGTATACTACTGCGGACTTCAAAGACCGTACGGGCAACTGTCACTTACAGAAGTTCTCAGACGATTCAGCCATTTTGGGGTCTGCATCTCATGGGAACGATAAGGAATCCATATCAGTGTTCATTGACTCTGTGAAGTGGAATGCCTTCACATCAACACCACCGAAGATGGTGATTGATTTCCATAGGAAAATCTCCCACCATATACCAATAAACATTCAGGGCAATGACAAAGAGAACTTCGAGGACTACAAATACCTTCAATTTAGTTGAAGAATAAATTGGACTGGACTACAAACAGTGTCCTTTACAAAGTCATCTCTATCTACTGAGGAGACTGAGGTCCTACAGCGTGTGCAGGACACTCCTCAGAACGTTTTATGACATTGTGGCGGCATTTGCACTATTCTACGCCATCATCTTTTTGGGGAGTGGTTTAACTACTCGGGACAGAAATGGCCTGGAGAAGCTGGTTAGGAGAACCAGCTCGGTCGTGAACTGTCCCTTAAAGACACTAGAAGTGGGAGAGAGAGAGGAGGATCTTAGCCGCGCAGCTCTTTCAAGCAGCAGGCTGCGGCAACTTTAATGTCGAACTGAGGGCTCTCAGATGTCTTTTCTCACAACAGCCGTCAGACTAGTCAATTCACAGCTATATTATATAATTTTTTTATAGTCTACCAACAGATTACAATTTCTCCACTCCTATTGTACTTAGATACCAAACCTCAAAATGTCCATGCATGGACTGTGAATTGTTTTCTATATGTATTCTCTATGTGCACTATAACTTTAGTCACCATATTCCTTGCTTGAAACAGTCACTTTACTGATATACACCTTGTAAATATTGTACTTACCCTGCTGTTTCTGTTACTACTACGTGTCTATCCTGCTGCTGTAACAACTGAATATACGTACCTGATGTGGGATGAATAAAGTCTCTGATTTTATGTAATATTAGATACAGCTACAAACTCTACAGATGTTGGTCAAGCTACCATAAAAACGAATTATTTATTTTAAATTAATTGTAATTGGGCGATACCAAAACTTTTGATACAGTACAGTACGTATAATTTTTTTTTTTTATATTGTACTTAGATACCAAACCTCGAAATGTCCATGCATGGACTGTAAATTGTTTTCTTCTCTTTCTATGTGCACTATAACTTTAGTCACCGTATTCCTTGCTTGAAACAGTCACTTTACTGATATACACCTTGTAAATATTGTACTTACCCTGCCGTTTCTGTTACTACTACGTGTCTATCCTGCTGCTGTAACAACTGAATATACGTACCTGATGTGGGATGAATAAAGTCTCTGATTTTATGTAATATTAGATACAGCTACAAACTCTACAGATGTTGGTCAAGCTACCATAAAAACGAATTATTTATTTTAAATTAATTGTAATTGGGTGATACCAAAACTTTTGATACAGTATAGTATGAATATATATATTTTTTTTTTTTTTGGCAATTTTTTTCTATGCCAATACAGTGGAAACTCGAGAGACGAGCATAATCCGTTCCCGGACCGAGTTCGTAACTCAAGGTGCTCGTATCTCGAAGTAACTCAAGGTGCTCGTACCTCGAATCATGTTTTTCCATAAGAAATCACAGAAAGGCGCATTTTGTCATTCACTTATAATTGATCATTTTTGAGAGTATTCGATAATCCCGTGTGAATCAACACCATCAAAACGATGCTCCAATCAACATTAATTACTCATAACTGCGCATTCCTTCAGCAAATGAGAGAGTTAGTTGCTGAATTACAAATACTTATAAAAGTAGGGAGTTACTGCAGTATGTAACACAAATAACTTTGTAGAGTGCACTTACACATACATTGTCTAGTATGCACTGAAGAGACACATATACTCCAACAGTATTTGGAAAGGTACTCATAACATACAGAGAAGTAGAAAAACAAATGCTTGAAATTTTTAAAAAAAAAGATTCAAAAGCGAAGGCACCATATTCAGATTTGTCAATATAGTGCAGAGTGGTCATCCATCTTTGTATCGGTGTTGTCATAATATTTGGCTGAGCCCTTCAGTCATTCTCTGTGACAACAGAGCTGTCAATCATTGGGCACAAAATTCACTGTGTCGCCGCAGGTGAATACAAACAATGTATTGGAAATAACCAATGGTAAGTGAATTACACCATGTGTATATTATACACAAATGACACACGTACACAGTATAAAGATATACGACAACAGACCTTGCCATGCTTAGGCTCCCAAAATAGCATTAGCGAGAATCTTTTTATTTTTTTAATTGTTTTTGACAGCAGATTACATGTTTTTCGGTTTAGGACAAAATGGGCATAAAACACATTTTGTGTATTGTTTTAGACAGTTATTACTGTAATTAACGAGTTGTGTTTTGAAAAATGACCAAATAACATTCACGGTTGTTTGCTATATCGTAGACAGGCCGTTAAAAATCAATTCATCTTCCACGCATTTTTCAAAATGTGTTTCTATTTAGATTAATCAATGTGTCACTAATACGGACTTACATTATCATCAAAGATAGCTCAGTGCATTTTGCAGAGCTCTTTTATTTTTTTAACTGTCAGCCAGTTTCTGCTTGGTTTTTTACACGAACCTCAGACGTTAGAAGGGCGGTGTCTGGTTTTGGTCATCACTGCCTACAGCCCTTATCCCATTATATCTGGTGACGGCCGTGTTTCACTAAACTTGTACCCTTTAGACACCGGCTGTTTCTCAGTGACGAGCGCATTAATGTAGGCTGTAAATATGTCTGAGTGGCTGGTATAGTTTACTCTTCAAACCCTCTTAGACTATCCCTTTCAAGATTTAAATTCAGGGAAAGGGGCTGTATTATTTCAACAGTGCAGATACTGGAGGAAGTGACATTGGCGGCGGATGGCGTATCAAAGGAAAAGCTCAATAATGCAGCTCCTTGTGAGCCATTTCAAAGGACGCCTCCTTCCCATGGCTGATGACTGTAGTGGAGCCTAACTGAGCAGTGCACCATCCAGGAGATGAAGATGAACACTGTCTTTCTTGAGTGCATGGCTCTCCCCTTTTTCTCCCTCTCTATAGCTCACTTTTACCCCCTTGCTCTCTCTCACACACACACACACACACACACGTGCATGCACACAAACACACAGTCACACGCCGCAGCCTCCTGCGGAGAACTCATGTTTGCTGCAAACCATTTAAAAGCCGTTACAATCATTACAGATGTGCGTGTGCATAGCGGGGCGACGGGAGCTGCTGGGAGCAGTTTTTCCAAGTCGCGCCTGGTGCATCGTATTGAGTCCGGCCTGCATTTTATGAGTGCGAGTGTAAGCAGAGGCTGTCTGAGCTGTAGTCAATTGTTGAGGGAGAGGGTGGGGGGGGGGGGGGGGGTTAGAAAAAGCAGACAGTAAGGTCATATAGAGAGCGAGACAGCCAAAGGATTTTATGCTTTCATGCTTCGCACCCAGCAGAATTTCAAACTGACCCAAGGATACGTAAAGCTCGCCGTGGTTGAGTGCATTTTGGTCAAAGTGCAGCAAAGCCAGGTGTCTTATGCAGCGCTCACATTTGTATTCTGGGCCATAAGGCCTTGCATGCCGCCTAATTTGTTAGTGAGCCCAGGGAAAAGATTTATGTCGTTAAATTATATCAGGTCAGGTCCAGAAGTCTATATAAGAGAGGGAATGTGGTTTCAATTCCACCTGATGTCTGCGCTAACGTCTCGTCTCTAGCATCTTTCAGCTAATGCTACACCCGTGTGTCCCCCCCCCCTTCATATCACATTGACAAATACATTACCAACCTATCAAATGTTGCATTTATTTTTAATCTTCGTTATCTAGATTTAATCCCACCGCAAATACAATTAACACCAGACAGGAAGGTAAAGATTTTGATCGCCGAGCAAACAGCTGTAGCTGGATTAGTGGAGAAAAACAAATAAGGAACAAACCAAGGACTGAATCCTATTCAACTCTACAGACTAAAAACAGGATTTGAAGTGTGAAAAGAGGAACATCAGTATCTCAGTATTATTAACAATTAGCAGGACAAGACTAGCATGAAGTCACAACCACAGTGTTTTCCTATTAGCTACTTGCTAATGGTTTAGAGCTTGTGATATATGCACAAATATTTAGATAGTTCACTTTTCATTTGGAATTTGGGGGCTAGACGTGTGTGGTGGTAATACTCTAAACTGCCACCAGGAAGTCTCCACATGTGGGGTTGTGTTGTGTTAGATATGGCACCTGACGTAACTCAAAAATCACCATGCGGCCTAGCACTGCAGGGTCATTTTCTAGAGAATCAGTACATGCTAGGTATGTCTGTTTCCTGTTCCTGTTGTGTGGAGCTAACCTCTCTCTCGCACGCAACATGTTTTGTCCCATGTTCATAGTCCATGCCTTGTCGTTGACACCAGATACTTAAATGAAATGATTTTTTTTTTCTCGTCATTTTTGTCTTTCACAATCTGATGTTTGTTTTGGAATCCAGTCAGGAGTAGATTTCACTGGGACATATTCAGCAATGAGAAAGCTAGCAATCACTAGCTGAAGCAAACGTGTTGTTAGCTTTGAAGAGAATATAGTAAGCAATGCCCCGCTTACTTTCTGTAACACATGTAACAGTAAGGCTAACTATTGGGCGAGCCATAGTGACATCAGTCAAAATGACAAATCCAATCCAATAGTGAACACAGCATAATCCAGTCTTACAAGTTCAAGTTCAAAGAATCTAACAATAGCTAACAACTCAAAGCTAAGTAAAACTACTCAGTTGAGCATCACAGTTTATGCAGAGCTATTGATTGATTGATTCAATATTAAGCTTTAATTTGACAGGAAGTTGGGCCCATGGGAACCGATTTTCATTTAGATCCCCATTCCAGTCAGTTTTACATTTTGTGACACAAAGAAGCAGGTAGAACACACTTGCAGCAGTCCAGAGACAAAGCTCAGATACAAGGATTTTGTTGGAACAATTAAAATATAGATTTGTCCAAAAACTGCATATAAGACCAGGCAGGAACACAGACTATGACCACAAAGTACGAGCATAAAAACAATGCAAATTGAGCACACAAACCCAACAGCACACAAACCCAACAAAGACTGAGTGAGGGAGAGAGGTATTTATACCCAGGGCACCAGGTGACACGAGTGAGACTGATTAACAGAGAACCACAGGACACAGGTGAGTGTGATGACACTGATTAACTTGGAAAATCAGGCAGGAGGGAAAGGAGACAGACAGACCTCACACACAGAGCACTTTATTTAAAAGGTTGATAAACTGAAAAGAGAACCTCCAATTTATAAATGTTTTTATAAAAATAATTTTCGGCTGAAGAAAACTTTGCTTTTTGCTCATGCTGTCAATTGAATAAAAAGCGTGTATTTGCATGTGTAACTACTGTAAAAATTGTCATGAAATCAAAATATGATATTTTAAATTTTTTTTTTAGGGAGAAAGTGAGAGACAGACACTTGCAGAGTAATGTGGATCTGAAAAAATATTTTTAACAGCTAATAAATATTTAACCATTTTTACGTTATTATTATTTACTTATCTTTTTTACATTTCAGACGCTCACACCATTTTGTTGTTTACACTACCTTCCCAATAGAAGTACAAGCTCCTAATGCACGTTAACAATAACGTATAAAAACGGACCGGAGTGTCGTTCCCAAACCACATGGTAATAACGTTGTGATTCTGTTTAACGGCAACAATCGCAGACTCATCTTTCCACGGTTTGCACCTGTAGTCCACACTGTCTCCCGGGACGTGCTGCAGTGCTGAACCTGCCGTTTCTTTGGACGCTTGTGACTCCGCTATAATCGGTTGTATTATAGCCTGTTGTATTACATACAAACTGGGATGTTTGAAAAAGAGATACAAAAGTTGATACAGCACTGAGTACTGAATAACACCATAAAAGACCACTGTCTTACTCAACTTTAGACCTTTGTAAATAAAGAAAAAAACTGCACAAACAACAAGTTTAGTCTATAACAGGCACGGGCGACTGGTGGGCAGATGCGGGCCCTTTGTCCAATTATATCGGCAGACCGAAATTATCGGCCCGTTATTGGCATAATTGGCATAAATGTAATATCTGTAAGAATCGTTATCATTTTTTTCCTCTGAAAATGAAAACCAGACAAAGCAATGCCTGGGTTTCGCCAAATGACGTAGACTAGTTTTGGGAAAAAACGACTGTATGTGAAAGTGAACGCCACTAGATGGCAGCATTGCAGCTCATTTTATTAATCTATTTTAATAATCAGGGGGACAGTATGCAGTTGCCAGGAACTCATACCAGGCGCTCAATAGTATTTCAATTCGAGAAGGTGAGAGTGGGTGAAAAAACTTCTGTCCACAAGGGGGGGCATGGCAGAAAAGAATTGAATTGTAAATGGCTAGCCTGAAAACGAGCTAAGCAGCCTCCCCACACTGAGGGTGACTCCTGATCGCACGTTTGTTTGCACGTGTAAAACTAATGAAACATGAAGCTCTTACTAATTATTCCTTTTCACAGCCGTTACTGCGACACGTCTCTGTGAGAACAACCAGGTGTTACTGATCACATTAGCAAAGTCTGCATTCATTTCATGTAAATCAGGGCGGTGTGACAGTGAAACGGCACAAACCCGGAAAGCGGAGAAGCTGAAAGACAAAACACAGAGAGAACGGTTCTGTCCTGGGTTAAATGTACACTTCACTGAGATCATAGAGGCTAACAGACCAACAGAACACACAACTACACAACATTAGTCATATTCTCTCAGTATATTTAGAAGTGTTGCTCATAGCTGATTATTGCACCATGGAGTTTATTTGTCATTTGTTTTCAAAGACCTGACCTAAACTGAAGCTGGTTGGTGAAGTAAGGGCCAATCAGGTAGTTTTTGCCTTGTCCTGTTTGGTTAATTCGCAGTTTGTTAATAAAAGCAGCTACACCTGAAGAAATTCTCCCTGGTGTCGCATTTAGGTCCTGCCTGCTTCCACAATGCCCACACTTAATGATAATTGTGTTATGACTTGACACTTTTCTTGGAAAAAAAAACAAAACTTATTTTTTCTCTATCGGCATCTTTATGGCAGTTATCAAAGAGAAACCACCAGAGACACAGAATTTATCAGTCGGCCATTAAAGTGAAGCAATGTCCAGGGCACAGCTTTTTCTTTTTTTTTTTCTTATTGTCAGTTGTTTTACACAGCGACAGTCTTTAATTCTGCTTTCCTTCACTGGCAGATATTATGCTGTCAAAATTGGATGCGTCCCGAGTCGCCGTGTCTCGTCGTAGCACTGCTTCCGGGAATTTACAGAATGCCACTACCTCTTTCTCTGGTTAACATCCAATTATATAACTGGTTGTCAATAAAGATGCCTTTGGAGGACGGAGATGATCCATGTTCGACCAATAGAGTTGAATAAAATATCAGTACATTTAAAAGCTTTAAAATGTAATCTGTCATTTAAATGAATATGGCTAATAATTCATTAATATAATGTATATTAACGACCACTAAGGGTTTAGTACATAGAGAATCCTGACTCTACCGTAATCGTCAGCACACTGTGGTTTTCGTGTTCGAGCGAGGACAACAAAATTTTCTTTTTACTTAACTTACACTTTTACCCATGACGGCAGATATAAGGCGCAGTAATGTTTGGTGACATCCCTTTAACAAAACGTCCTCATCCATTTACCCCGCACTTACCTCGAGATGCAGCTAAAGACTTAAAGACTCAGCAGTTCGGCGCGGAGCGCTAATAACCGATTCATGAATTCTAATGATTCGAAACAAGGACTCCTAACGCAGCAGTTTGCCGACTGTTGCGGCGTTCTTCAGGTGAACTCTGGAAATGCCGTCCAGTGGTTGTGATTATCCTAAGTAGCTGTTGTTAGATTTCGTTACAGACGGGTCACATTCGTCCACTTGATGTTTTAAGGCTGGACACATAACATAACAGACACGTGAGGCTTTTTTTTTTTTGTAACAGACGCGTGAGGCTTTTTTTTTTTTTTTGGACATCAAGTCCCTTTTACTAAAGGATAAAAGAAAAAACCATCACAGACTCCACATTATATATTCATATGTGCATATACTGTATGTGTTATATGTTTAGGTATATGTGGTAAATTTAGTTTTTTTGGAAACTTCTAATGTAGTTACAGTACCATAAAGGATTTTCAATTACAAACAAGTACAATATTTTGTGGTAGATATTTAAAATGTTTAAGTTGTAATTTTGCTCTTGGGTTTTCTTTATAATAAACATCTTTAATCATCTCTTCCCGCTCAGTAACTCATTTGGGGATGGGGGCTTCCAATGGAATGGAATATGGCACGCTCGACCGAAGGTTGCTGCTTCTGTTATGCTTGAACGATAAACAACCCTCCTGTCACTAGGTGGCAGTAGAAAATACAAACTATCAGGTTCGCAATAGTATTTAAATCCGGTAAGGGGCTCACGACAAAACTAATTTTTTTTGACTGCGCTAATGCTAAGTGCAAATGCCGGATATTGCAATACACACCAATGGTTCTTGAGTATTACAAACTACTACATATATAATGACTTTAAAATATAAATTACAGTGTACTATTTAGCTAACTAATCCTTGGTCTATTAGGCCTCAATATAAAATACTATTTTTTTTTTTTTTTTTTTTTTTCATGTATGGAAAGTGGAAAGCTGGAATGTGAACTTCTTGTCATTGTGACACTGCACACAACGAAATGTGACCTCTGCTTTAAGCGCCCCGGGGAGCAGTGTGTGGGGATGGTGCCGTTCTTAGGGCACCTCACTGGTCACTTGGCATCTGGTGGACTCGAACCTGAAACCTGAAGCCACCACTGCCCCACTGACAGGTGATTAAATATATGTATGTATTTTTACTCGCCCACGGAAGGATATGACAATGGGCCCCTAGGTAACATACCCATACCCTTATGAATCAAGGGCCCCGGGAATCGCCCTAACCCCTCGCCCCGCATGCAGCGCCACTTCCTGTCCTCCCATTGTGAGTCTGCTCTTCAGTCGGAAGTGCACTCAGAGATCTGTAGTCTCACTAAACTGTTTCTCTTGCACCTGGCTGCTACTTAAAAGAAAAATATATATATATATATATGTACTGCACTCAGAGATGTCATGATCGTTTCATTTGAATGTTTTCAGATCGACAGCTGCTCCCCACCACCATCGCTTCAGCAATATTGACTCTTTTTTAAGTAACTGTCGGATAAACACGCGTACAGAGAGAGAGAGAGAGAGAGAGAGAGAGAGAGCGAGCAAGCAAACCTGTGCGATAAGAAACCATTTCATACCTGCCTCAACAGGCCACTTCAGAACTTCAATGTCGTGTGAGAACAAACCCACATCACAGCCACACGATTAGAGAGAAGCAGCAATAAATGAGTCAACGCCGATCACACACACACACACACACACACCATATCACTTTCACGACTGATCCTCATCCTCATTCCTGTCACCCAGCTATAACCGGTACACAATACGTAAGCTGGTCACATCTGGCACAAAAAAATAAACATTCATTCTTTAAAGCGTTCAAGCTTTTGGATCAGAAAAAAAAAAAAAATCACAACAAGCAGCTCAAAAAAAAAAAATAAAATGGCTCATCCAAGACACCTTCAAGGCAACACAGCAGAATTCGCTTTGCATATTGATTTGCCCTGTGTTATATCTATTCATGAATAATCAGGCTCATTTATTTCATTTATGATGTAATTAATATCCAGAAGCACGACTCTTTTTTTCTCCCCCCACATTTTCTTTTCTTCCCCACAGTAGTTGTTGATTAATGATTCTTCCTTTTTGCTCCTCCTTTTTTCAGTTTGCAGTAAAATTATCAATTTGAAGGGGGGGGGGGGGGGGGGGGGACGACCCAGTACCAAATACAGGTACATAAAATATTGTGTTTTTATCAAATATGTTTATTCTGATTCCTGTAGAAATAGTTTAAAACTCAAATTATATGTTAAGGTTATTTTTCAAGTAATTCTTCAAGTAACTTTAAGCCCAACATTTCTTTTTTTTGCCATCTTCGATTTTGTGTCAGGGCTCCTACGTGAGTCCGATGATGATGATGATGATGAAGAGGTTTGACCGCACAGGGTGTTTGTGCGTAATAGCGCGGAACTTATTGGATGTCCCTTTTTTTGAGTGGGTGTGCTTGAAACAAAACTGCCACAGTTTGGGAATCTTTTTTTTTTTTTTTTTTTTTTTTTGTACCTCCTCTGCATCGACGTCCTCCTCACTGTCAATGGGTTCCGGCGTTTTTACGAACCACCACTGGATCTCCAAATACACGGATGAGGTCCCGCTCTGGAAGGCGCACGCCATTTCTATGTTTTGACCCTCTTTAACCGTCATATTCGAGGGCAGATCCGTAAATCGTCCTGCAGGGATGAGAAAAAAAAAATGAAAGGAGGGAAGGGTAACACGTAAGGGGTGGAAGGTATTATCGCTTTAATGATCGACTTCGTGGCCGCACAGTCGGCTCTTGAGCGCATTCGCTCGTGCAGCCACGCGGGCTATTCCGGCGCCACGCGTGTGACTGAACGCGCTCTTTTGTTTTAATAAGGATATGGCGGACGGTCCCCCAAAATCACCTACACCCCGCAACTCCCCACACCCACCCACCCACTCACTCACCCACTGATGCCACAGATACTAACGTGTCTTTATCGAGGTGGGGTGGGGGGTGCTATTTACATAACGCACACTTCTGCACCAATGCCCCCCACATATTTTTTTTCTCCCTTATCACAGAAACTAGACTTAAATGCCAGGAAAAGAAAAAGCTTTTTTTGGTGGGGGGAAGCTGAAGGCGACATCACAGGAGGCGCTAAAGAGTGTTCCTGTGCATGTGAAGTTTCGCGCAACGTAGAGAATGAAAGGTTTCACATTGAAGATCCGATTTGGTTTTTTTTCCTAATGTGTGAAGTTAGCCTCAAAAGGGGCGAAAGAAGACATTTTAAAAAAAAAAAAAATAAGCTCGCATACACAGTCAGTCCGACTCTGACTGCAGGGCAGCGTTCAGCGCCGCAGCGCTGTCCGTGGTGCTGAAATCCTCCCGTCGTTCTTTTTTACTTGTTACTCCAGACATACTCCTCGTTTTCAACAACTGGTTTTTTGCGGGACATGTAACGGCCAGCACTCAGTGTGTTTTGGAGAGGTGTCGGATAATAACCCCCCCACCCCCTTCTTGTCTATTTGAACAAATATCCAAGGGCTTGATTTCAAACAATCACCAGTTGCATTTTCTCCTCATTATCTGCAGCACATACACCGATTTAAAAAAAAAAAAAAAAACCCAAAACATTTTCTTTCTTTTTGCCTTCCCTGCATCTCACGAATCTCCTCACCCTAAATAATTTACCCCCCCTTTTTATTTCCTCTCCACTAAATGCACCCACGTTTGCTTTTCCACCAAGGCTGCGCACTTTTAACACTTTCTCCGACCTGCTTTTACTGTGTAGGGCAAAAAAAAAAAAAAAAAAGAAGAAGAAGACACGACGAAACTGTAAAATCGAGGACGGACAAATGCCCTTAAGAAGGACTCAGCTGTTGAAGACGAACTGACTGAACGTTGAGTGTTGAATCTTACCTTCGAATGTGAATCCGAATTGCACACAAAATCCGGCTAAGAAAACAAATCCAACAGTGTCATGAGAGGTCCACATCATTCCAGTTTAGAGAGGACACCGTTTGTACATCAGCCGGAGGAAGAGGAAGAACAAAAAACACACACACACAAGACGAACGCTTCCAACAGAAAAAAAAAAATCGGTTCAAGAAATCAGAAATAACCTTTAAACCAGCATACTTAAGCAGTTGCTGAAAGAAAGCGATTAAAAGGAATTTGCCAAAGGTGGAACATGCTGCAAAACCGTAGTGTGTCGTTGCTGAAGTTCTTTTTTTTCCCCCTATCTCTCTCTCTCTCTCTGTCTCTCTCTCTGTCTCTCTCTCTCTCTGCGTGTCTCTGCAGGAGAGTGTCGACTGCTTGGCTCTACTGAACTCTGTGAAATAGCCGGGCTGCGGTCCTCTGCCCGCGCTGCCGGAGAGACGTCAGTCTAGCGGATGATCAGTGTGTCATCCACACGCGCACACGCACATCTGCATGTACAGTCCTTTATCTGGTCCGCTTTACTGTCACCTTGACCGCCTGTGATTTTTTTTTTTTTTTTTTTTTTGTTCCAGCGCGCCAGGGAGGGTAAACCTAAGTGAAACCTCCACCTAACCTATTTAACAAAAGTCTTTTCTTTACACCATATAGTGTGTTTTTTTTTTTTATTCTTCTAAATTGCCCTTTTATTTATTTATTTATCTGCCTTTTCTGACTCACGGTTTGAAGCCAGGCTCTCTATATTTAGCGTGTCCAAAGGGTTATGTCACCAGCCTTAAAAGCCGTTGAAAAGGGAATGTTCTAGCATGAGATGAGAGCGAGCAGCAGGAGGAAATGATAGAGGCAGCGACCCGGCACAGTGTGGTGGGCAAGCGTGGCACGTCCACAGTCATTAAGATAGAGGAGGACCCCCCCCCCCCTCCCCCCCCCCCCGCTGGCCTGTTAGTCGGCTCCCCCGCCGCCCTAGCACC
>NC_024309.1:1195935-1239487 GCF_000523025.1 Cynoglossus semilaevis | reverse complement strand
GAGAGCGGTGGCCGTCCCCCAGACATAAAAATAGGGGAGGACCCCCCCCCCCTCCATCCCCCCCTGCTGGAGTGTTATTAGTCTCCTCAGCGGACGTATGAACACTCTTTGCCCTTTGTCGCGTTGGCCACAAATCACACGCGGCCCCGTGTTTTATTCTCCTTAATTGATTCATGGACCAATTAGGGATCGTATGCTGGGACATGCGCGTTTTTTTAGTGTCCACTGTCAGCCAGCCGAGGTATTAAAGAGACTTCATAATCACTCAAAATATTCTTATTCAACTACTCATCCTCCTCCTCCTCGTTTTTCTTCTCCTTCCTTCCCCATTCTCTTCTTCCTTCTTATTCCCCTTCTTCTCCTTGATTGCGGACCGCACTTGGCCCCCGGGCCTTGAGTTTGAAACGTATGCTATAGATTGTCATCCTACATGGGACGTTGCTTTCAAAATGGGTGTTAAAATTGAAATTTACGGAATGATGCAATTGTCGCAAAAACCTGACTATGGAATCGGAAACTTCACAATTTTGAAAATGTAAAATAATTGCAAAACAAATGTAAAAATAATTGCGAAACAAATCTGGACTGGAGTGAGTGTCGTTATAATGGCACACTAACAGAGTTAGTTTGATGAAGCTTGATGTCTTACCCAAAGTGCCTAATGTCAGGGCACCTTTTCGTGACTTTCCGTGGCCATATGACAAAAGAAACGATCAGTATTTGTGTTTGCTCATAAGTTATTCTGATACTGTTCGTGGCTTTTTCTATTTTTTTTTTGTATTCTTTATTTTCTATTTAGTCAGTTCTCCTCCATCGTCTTCTAATCAATACAGTATAGAAACAACAATTGACTCACAAGGAGAAACCACCCGCAGTTTACTGAGCGCAAACTAACTTTTCTGATCAAATGTGAGACATTTAAATACAAATAAACATTTTTTCTTGAATATAATGGTTAAAAACATGGTTAAAAAAAAAAAAAAAAACTTTTCTTGAAAATAAGGCTCTATCCTTGGTGTTGAAAGTCACTACCCATCGAAGGGTGCTAACCTATCATATTTCATCTAAGGAGACTATAGATGTTGCTTTAATAAGAACACGACTGGGAATTCACGGGAACATCAGGCGGGGTGAAGGTTATACGGCTCGCTACTTTGAGTGTAATGATAAATTGTTGTTTCATAATACAATTGCAAAGTCTCTAAAGACTGGCTTTTTATGTAACAACAACCGTGACGCTGTACCTTTAAATGACTGTTCGTCCGTCGACGGCGGATTCATGTTTCGCTGCTTGAGCTTCATCCATTGACGCCGTTGTTTTCGTGATCATGACGTGACGACTGAGTTTTTCCGTTGATCGTTGGAGCGATCCAAATGTATCTAAGTGTCCCTTAATAATGTTAGAATCTGTGCTACTCAAAGTCATGTCCTTGAGTTTCTAGGTCAAGGAACTTGCCCCCAATGGTATTCATTAATATGGAATGTGCCAGTTTCTCTTTAGAAAACACTAAACCTTACAAAGTGAAACCACAGCGATGGTGGTATAGTGGTGAGCATGGCTGCCTTCCAAGCAGTTGACCCGGGTCCGATTCCCGGCCATCGCAAAGGAATCATTTTCCTCAGTTTCGTCTTACCCCCGTGGTACAATGACAATAAAGACTATTCTATTCTATACTATTAAATACTATACAACAGTGGTCCTCAACCCCCGGGCCGCAGACCGACACCAGTTCGTGGGTCAATTGGTACCAATCCACACAAAGATAATGCGTAACTTACATTATTTCTGTTTCATTTATTATCTGATTCTGAAACGTGTTTTATTTTGAAAAACATCTCTCTATGACTCACACATTACAATACATTTAGCAGACACTTTTATCCAAAGCGACTTCAAATTTGAGTCAGTCAGTCAACAATCAAGCTAGTGTTAACATACAAAATACAAAAATACATACATAATAAATTATAATAAATAGTAAAAGGACAGTTATGGTCATAGCATGTCATAGACATCCAAGTCAGCATGCTTGCCTCGGTCACATCTTACCTACGTCCGCTACCTTCTTTGAAGGTCTGCTCCGGCCGGTAACACATAATACATTACCGCTAAACTGAAACCCCCGAGCTAGCAACATGAACAAAAAAACAAACGTCTTTGAAAGGTTTCTTTGCGCAGGGTAAAAGAGCCAGTGAGGAGACAGAAGAAGAGCCTACGTCTTCAAAGAAAATGAAAGCTGCATTTAACAGACAATTCTAAGAGTCCTACTTAAAATGTGGCTTTATTGCGACAAGTTGTTCCCACGCACCAAGGCTGCATTGCATAATACTTGGTTAGCAGCTCTCAAATGAGGCAACGAAGCCTTCAAAACTGCTTCGCCACTTGGAGACCAAGTGTTCTGCATTAAAAGACAAGCGCAATGTTATCAGGACGCTGCTAGTAAAGTTTGTGTAGGTTCTCAGTCTTCCAGGTCATCATATTCAAAAACAGTTACATCGGGGGCAACTGGACGAAGTGGGCTTTTTTTTTTAAGATGTTTCACCTCTCATCCAAGAGGCTTCTTCAGTTCTGACTTGGTTTACGACCTCCCTGACAGAGTTCCATGGTTACGTAGCCATCTTGCATACATTTCTTAAGAAAGTCTTGTTCCATCATTTTGACGTGTGGCGCCAACTAGTCTGGCGTTGAAACAGTTTTCACAAAAACTAGTTAGTGAGTGGAACGGACGAATACGTCGACATACGGCGCTAAACGCTGAAGACAGCCTTTGTTTACATTCGCTGGTTTTACGCATACGTTGTACTTTGTTTTTGTGGGTTTTTTTTTTTAACTTTTTTCCCTTCATTGTGGCTCGCAAGTGTAAGTCAGACTCTTTTGAGGTTTTTATGTCCTTGATCACGATGTTACCACTGTGTTAGCATAGGTGAGTGACATAGGTGCTTATGTACAATATGTGAGTTCCTACGGCAAAAATCTAGCAAAGAACTTCGATGCAAATCGCAGACCATACAGTATATATTGGTGTATTAATATTTAGAGTCAATACTACAAACAGACAGAATTGTATTTAAATTGTAATTTTTAAATTTTATTTGCTCCTGATCTACCAAAAATTTCCTTTGCGATTTACTACACACTGTACACTGCGATCTAGTTATGGGGCATCACTGACCAACTCTATACGTATGATTTCATACATATTGTTGAAATAATGAAATTATTATTTTTTATCACTTTTCTTTTCTTGAGCTGAACACATCTGGCAGTGTCATGTTTCATTTCAGTTGACATTTCTACCAGAGCCAGAAGCGAACACTGACTCAACTCAACTGGTGGTTGGTGACGGAGCTGATGCAGTAACTGGTGATGATGAGTGTCGGAGTTGGACAGCAACTGAGGGTGTGAGGAGGAGGTCAGGAGGAAGGAGGGCAGCCTCCAGCCGATGAGGGGGAAACGGCTGGAGGTTAGGGCAGTGCTAGTGGGACAATCTGTCCACAAGAGAAAGAAGAGCAGGTGTTTTTAACAACACAGTGATGATGACACCGGAGACTGGTGTGGAGATTAATCTGGGTGGATTGGAAACTGGTGAGGAGATGATGCCAGGTGAGGGAAAGTCGCGCCGATCTCACACACACACAGGAAAGGGAGGACAGGAAAACGCAGTAAAATAGAAGTCACAGCTGGGGCAGTGACAGACTGGCCTCATAAAAACGATCGTAAAGTAATTATAAAAGTCAATACTGACATCTTGTAAGGCTCCAACAATATTACTGAAATAAATACTCACACAGAACCTTATATTGGTCATCTCAATTAACATTTATAAATATGTTAAACATAAAAAAATATATCCTTGTCTTTTTTTTTCATTTTTCTTTTAAAATAGCGTAATAATATGCAACTTAAAAACCAATATATATATATATATATATTTAAAAAAATTACTTAAAAAGTCCATTAAAATGAGAAAATAAAAAAGCAATATAATAAAATTAATAAAGTCAAATTGAAATTGGATAATAATAATAATTATAATAATAATAATAATACATGGCCAGATAATTATATTTATTTACCTGGCTTTATAATATTTTACATATTTGTTATACAATTATCATTATTACTATTATTATTATTTAACCCAATTTTACCTAATCAAATCGGATGTAGTCCAATCCAATTTAATTTCATCTAATCCAAGAGAACTATGTCCTTGCAACCATTACTTTATTATATATTATTATTATATATAGTATATATACTATTATAATATATTGCACCATTGCTCTTGGAGGAGACCTGCTCACATATACTATATATGTGGATGTGAAGATAGACTAGGATTCAGAATGCTTTTGTTTTAATTTCCTTTTAAATGTCTGTGATGGCATTTGATGGGCTGGAAAAGTCGCTGTGACTCGTATTCTGAGGACAAAAATGAAATAAAACAGGCTTTATTTTAATGTTGGTACAGAGATAGAGAGAGAGAGAGGTAGCCCTCAGTGCATCTCTCCCTTCTGTATTCTCAGCAAACATCCACCGAATCAGGATGGAGAACACACACGGACTACATTTACCTTGTGTGAAAAACATACCACTCATCAAAATTGTGCATTATTTCTCCAAAAACACCAGACGTAACACTAGACGTAACCTTTTTTTAATTGGTCTAACCAACTGTCAGCCCACATGCCCTAACAAGACCCTGTATCTTCACCTACCTCAGCCCCTTCCTCACCTCTTGGCCCTAACAACATCGCAACTTTACCGACACTAACTTGGACACAGCCCCCTCCCCGTGACCATGATCATCTTTATTTTGACAATTTTAAACCTGTCCTTAAAGACAAGTCTGGACACGGTTGGTTGGATCATCGCAAACCCACAGACAATACAACAAAATATTTAACCCTCATATTGCCCCTTTGTGTAACACGGGCAACACGAGGGTAAAATAAATTTAAATTGCAACTTTTATTCTCTAATCAATAATTATTACATTTGGTTAGCATAAGAAAGTTATTAACGCACATATATACACACATTATTAACTGTTATTTACGCACATATATACACACATTATTAACTGTACTTCTGCTCCTTCAGTTTATTTCTTGTCCAAAACACGTCTGTTTTGCGCTAGCTAGCTACAAGCTACAATCATAAGGTACTGGACAAATTGGTATAAAAACATTCTCACACCGACTTGTTTCTCATAAAATAAAATATATTTTTTACTCGGCTTTTCTCTTACTGTTTTAATATTTACACATTTTTTACTCGACTTTTCTCTTACTGTTTTAATATTTACATCTAACATGAAAATAATACTAAATATAAAGCGACAAATAAACTAATTATAAGTATAATTTATCTATATACTGTATGGTAAGAAGTAATGTTTGTTGTTAATTTAAGTCATGATTTGGATAAACCTCTCAAACGACTTTTTTTTCTGATATTTTGAAGATGACATGATAGATATACAGGATGGAGGGAAGGGATGGACTTGCAGAAAAGTTGGCCTAAGGCAGGACTCAAACTGCTGATTATACAGTATGTCCACTGTAGAGGACAAAGGCTAAGGCAGACCCTTTAAAGAAGAACACACAAATCTAAAAAAAAAGAAGCAAAACAAAAAACGAAGAGTTTACTTCCTAGTCAATAGAACCGTTAACATTCACAACACATGACCTATTTGTTATTTTATGTATTAAAATAGCGAGCAGTACAGTCTTATATAGACAAACACATTAATGTTGACAAAACATCTCTAACTTTATTCATCTAGGGCAGGTTGAGCTAAGGACACCGTCAGCCGCAGTATTACAGATGACTTGAATGAACAGGAAATAAATCGCGTTGATTTGGTCAATAAAAAGTCTTTAAATGTGATGCTAAGTTTCTGCCGTCGGGCCTCAAAGCAGCCCTGGACAAATAACCACGGAGGTCATCATCATTATTAACAGAGTGTGGCATCCCAGTCCTAATGAGTAGGCTAAAGACCACTGTATGAAAAATGCATGTACTTACCTGGACCAGCATCATTTCACACTGCACTTGTATTGCATACATACATATATATATATATATATATATATATATATATATTGCATTTTTATCGCGCACACAAAGGTTTCATCAGATCATCAAACCGATATATGATACTGTAATATCACACAGAAACCTATTTGGCCCTAATCCTAGATAGGGTTGGATTTTGGTGCCTTAATAAATAAAGCACCAAAAAATAATTATTAAGGCACCAAAAAAAAAAAAAAAAAAATCCAAACCTACTCATTATACTAATAATACTAATTTATATATCTATATGAATTTGTGTACAATTTTATTTGTATACACACGTATACAAATATATATACGTAAATATATGTACACAAATATATACAAATCAATCCTTTCTCTCTTTCTTGCTCACTCTATATATACTATGAACTAAGATATATATACATAGCTATATTTGTCACCCACTTCCAGTCTCTGTTTATCTTCCACGTATATCAACAGCACCCGCATAATTGGAGTCAACTCTGAAATTTTGAAACTGATATTTTGCTTTGCTCTATTTATTTAGACATGAATAATTCACAAAAGCTGCTTGATTGAGGGCAGTACTTGGTTGTTTATAGGTTGCTGCACAACGCTGACATTTGACAAATGATATATTTGTGTGGGATCGGTTCATTCTGAAAAGCTCTCCTACCCAGTCCTTGATCACATCAACAATGATTGAGACGACACTCGTGGGAGAAAATGTGAGATTATTTCTGCCTCTAATGCAGAGCCTGCAGTCTGACATCATTGAAAACATCTCATCAAACATTTACGCTACGGGCCCCACAGAAAATCCATGCGAATCAGCTCATCCGCAGGTATAATTACGGCCCCTGATGATTTTTTTTTTTTTTCGGTGAAGGCACAAGGACATGTTCTGGCATTAGACATCTCCCAGTCATTGCATGTAATGAAATTAATTAACAACAATGAAGTCGTTACAAATGTTCGAATGCTAATAAGCACCCTTGCTGTGCAATGCTACTGCAGTCTTACTCTATTTTTGAAATGATAACTGATTAAAAAATATATATATATATATATTTATACTTATTCATACACATTTAAATATGCATATATAAAACAGCACAAGCATAGCTGCTAATAAATTGCATGTTGATTACCGTATTTTCCAGAGTATAAGTCGCACCTTTTTTCATCCTTTGGCTGGGTTTGCGACTGGCAGCCCCTATATGGTACTCTACGCTTGTGTAGGCAACCCCTATATGGTACTCTACGCTTGTGTACCAGTATCTGCTACTCCTGTACCACTGACAATTTATGTTTGTTATTTTCACACTGACAGCCGTTGTGGCTCTTTTGATGGATGCATCTGGCAGTAAATAAATCTTAGCTTCGCCGAATACTACTGTCAATCTAATGTTATAACTAAACTGTAAACAGCGGTATTTATAGGCCATATTCATAGATTTAACATTTAAATAACCCCAACATTCAGAATTGGTATCCCCAACAATATTGGACTGCATTTCTTTTCCGCTTGATCCGATCCATAAACCCACAAAATTCTCACGTTAACTTTCCATGCCGTGCAGAAGTTGCTGGTGATGCTGCACCGTACGGTAGCCTGTTAACAAAAGCGCTGCATGTGTCAAGCAAACAGAAGCGTGACATGAGTGAGTGGATGAGCTCAGGGCTGAAGAGGCAGCAGAACCGCTGGACATTTCAACATAACAACCCGTCGAAATGTCAAATGTTCACTGTTCAATTTCGGTTGTTATTATAATATTAAGTTATACCAGTATTGTTTAACCAGGGAATTGTAGATTTTAATTTATTTCTAAAAATACTTAGGTTTACACATTTGGACAGTTTCACTATGAATGTATTGTTTGAGTACGATGTTCGTCAGCATACTTCATACAAATGTATATTTTAGAACTCTAGAGATCAGAAAAAAGAGACTCCTATGCCAAAGTTTTGCCCAAGACCGTCTCTCTTTTCAGGGGATCGGTAATAGTTCTTTTGTCCTTGCTTACCGTCCAGGCATTTTTATGAATCTTCTTTATTTCCGTGTCATCCTGCAGACTACTGTCTGAAGCTTTCTTGATACATCCCCCTCAGCTCCACCTTAAAATGTAACATCAATTCAGTTAGGTGTTCCCTGCTTTCTTCTACCTAAAATAGGTGCAAACCAGAAACTATAAAATACTGGATTTGCAATAATAAAAAAAAAAGAGAAATCTCACGTGTTATTCCTTTTAAAAGATCACCTATTTACTCATATGTCTGCAAAAAGCTGGGTTGCCCTATTGGGTTTTTTTTTTTTTCAAAATAGTAACGTTAGCATCCAATGAGCAGGGGAAGGAGAGGAGACAAACTCAGAGTGTTGTGGCAGAAAAACAGCAGGACCTCTGTGAGTCCAAAGAGTGACAGGCAGTCCTCCTGCATCATTAACCCAGTTTGTTATGAGGACCTGCTACCATTGTAGGCTTGCGTTTTTGGCAAGCTGTGTTATCTGTAGTGATGGGAAGACTGATTGTAGCCAGACAAGGGGGGGGGGAGCGAATTTCCACAGCCCATCTATCTCAGCTGCAGACAAACACAGGGAAGACTGTCGGCAGTAAAAAGGGGCTGAGCGCAGTGCTTCCCCTGCTGTCCGCTCAGGCTAAAGAGGAGCAGCCACAAAGCAGTAGCGAGGAGGGACAGATCATGAGGTTTATTTATTCTTATGTTCAGTGGTTTTCTTTTTTGTTTGTTTTGTTTGTTATGTTTATTTATGAGTTTTACAGTATGAAACACAAGTGGTTAGAGTGGTGGAAAATAAAAAAATAAACATATAAATAATAAATAAAAATACAACCCCAACGCCTAGTCAGGCCCAATATGTACAAAGACAGGAGATAAAATACATATACACACAAACATAAACTGTATATACATATACATGCATATGTATGTATATATATATATATATATATATACATACATAATATATATCTACACATACATATATACATGCATACATACACACACATATATCAATGTGAAAATGAACTTAGATACACTTAATAGTATTGTATCCACCACTTATTGTGCTTATAGATCCATGGTCTTACAAAGAATAGGGATAGATTTTGGTAGGTGGTTTAATAGCCTTGAAAAGAACAGCAAGGAAAGGATGTAACTCAAAGGCACACTAGCTTCCACAGTTCAACATACTGAAAAAAGAAGCAGAAATAGGGGCTTTTACCTTAAGCAAATATCACTCCTATAAAAAAATGCAGACTGTAGCTGAAAAATGGTCGCACACAGTCAAAGGCTGAAAAAAAATGTACCCTTAAGTGGACAAAACAAACAAACAAAACACTATGGCACAAGATGCTGAATAGCTGCTGTAAAAAAGCGACGGACAACACAAAGAGACATCACGGCTAAAGAAATACACACAGAGGACCGACAGAGACGCAGAGAAAGGTAGACAGACACGTGAACAAGAGACAAGAAGAACACGGAGACGGGAGGGGTAAAGACCTGACATGAACTGTATTGGGGGACCACACAACAGTAAGACACAAGAAAAAAGAGAAGAATACAAGAAAGGACAGGGGGGCCTTACAAAAGAAGAAGTGACAAAACTCAAAGGATATCGCTATGAAAACAGATGCGCGGGACTAACAACAACTAAATGCACAGAAATCTAATGAAATCAAAGGAACTGATGAAATTTACAAAACAAAAACAAATCGCGACATTAAACACTTTATTTCCAGTAGTTTAATGGCTGTCCAAAACTCAGTGTTGTTGCAATTTATCATGTTTTTTTTTAGGAAAGTATCAACACTTTATCTTCCTTTTTACCCACAGTGTACTACTACAGTACAAGGAATTGCTCGGTTATTTTTAAGCAGTAGCTTGAAACTTTGCTTTTACCCATATATATATATATATATATATATATATATATCCATCAATCACTACTGTCCCTGCACTCAGAGTCCTCAGCAGGACACGTAATCGAGTACATCATTGAGTTTGAGTATCGGATTGATACCATTATTGGCAGGTACTTCAAGAGATAGGAGATAGGATATAAATAAGGACAACGACATTAGCATCTGATTGTGGAGCTGACAATCTAAGTACATCGTACAATGTTAAAAGTTTGCTATGCGAGTAAATTGATGCAAAACAAGGGAAGTGTCACACAGTAGACGCGATGCTTTGATTAGAACGATCTTGACTATGGGGGTTACTCTGTTGAACTGTAGGTTCTTAACACACACTGCTGTGTGTGTGTGTCAAGATTGGGTACAGTAGGTATGTGTGTTTCCGCTCTGTGTGGCTACACAATGATGATTCATGATGCCAACTAGTGGCTCGTTTTAAAAAAAAGGCACAGGGGACCGTATCACAGAACGGTAGCATTTATTTGGTGATTTATGTCTTGACAGTGTAACAAAAATGCAAAAAAAAAAAAAAAAAGGTACCAGAACAAAGAACAGAAGCAAGACATTAATTCGATTCCCAGTCGAATACTATCCCTACACATTTGCTGATTTAGGTAAAGTACATGTAAGTTTTATATGGGGATTTCACATATACTTGCTCCTCAGAAGGTGGGCAATTATATATAGGAACATATAAGGGACACAGAACTGAAATGCCAGCAGGCCAGTTAAGGAAAGACACTCCGTTTACAAAGCAAATCTTTTGTAAGTTGCGCACAATGTGGCCAGATGTGCCCTGTTGATATAACTGCTGAGTTTCACAGAAGCATGCTTGTTCCAAGGAACATGCCAGCTGTGGTGTAATGAGCAATCGCTGAAAAATTCCCGTTCCCAAAGCAGTGGTCTGCTGGACCACAAACTCCAAAAGAAAGCCAAGAGCCAAGAATAAACTTTGATTGTACTCTTAGTTAACCTAATTAGAGAAATGGTCTCCGAGTTTTTACAGATGATACCCTGCTATCATGCTATGATACCCTGTTCCTCAACGGTTTGCATCAGTGATGCCCAATAAGTAAAACCTCTTCCACCAGTAGATCACAATGGGCGTGATGGTAGAGTACACCATGAACAGCTAAATATATAGCTCTTTTCCTTTCGGCTTTGTCCCCTTTTCAGGGGTTGCCACAGCAAATCATTGATATATAATTGGATAGTGTGCAATAGTGACCATATATTGTAAGAACTCAATCACGTGGGATACAGCTACATCCATTTAATCAGTACTTAAACGTATAATGTATATATTTAGTATGTTCAATATAGAGATCATTTTAGCCTGATTATTAATGGTGTGCTATACTGCATATTACGGTATCAATCCAATACCAAGTAATTACGGGCCAGTATTGCTGATACCGATACCAATTAGATACATTTGTATCATTAAAGTACTAAATCTCAATTAATTTCCATGACCTTAAGTGTTTTCTGTGATGTTTCCTTGTTTTATTATTAAATAGTTATAGTTATTCTGTGTGTGCTGAAGAACCGGCAACTTGTTTGTTTGTTGCCTTGTGCGTCTTAGTCACGTCACGTGACTCCCGTGAAGGCCAACATCTAAACACAAGGGGGAGGTGGGCAAAGTGTGCTTGCTCTGCGCTGACACAGGAGTGCGAGTCCGGCGACCTGGCTGTTTTCTCTTGCCGAAACCACAGCAATGCAAACAAGAGCGGAACTTAAAGTAAAGAACCAATCTTTCCAGGCTAGTATTTATCCAATACCGATACCAACTTGATATCAATACTATCAATATTTGGATCGATCCACCTACCACCACTAATTATTTCAATATAAGCCAGAAAAAGTGAGGACACCCCTATTTTACATTGCGTAGCTCATGTTCATTTAGTGATTTGCTAAATGAGCAGCTGTACTTTTTTGGGGGGGATGTTCTGTATATAATTTCAGGCCGGAAGTTATAAAGCTAATGGCAGATCTTCGCACCGGTAGGAGTGGTAGTGTGGGTGGGGCTACAACATGTGGCGGGTTAGAACTACTCACATCGCAACATCACAAATCGCAGATGACTCACATTTCTAGTTGATGTTAGCAATATTTGCAAACATTAACCCACAGAAGCATTAGTTCACATTATCTCATACATGACCTTTGTAACTCATTCTTGTTTTGCCATTACGTGAGCCACAAAGAGCTATCGATTCTTATGTGAGCCTGTGGAAAGCACTCACTGATATTTGACCATGCATCCTGGTTCCTTAATTGAATACACTCAGATATTCCTCTCGGCATGCTAATAAAGCGTAAGGAGATTTCTGACACATTTTATGATTACATTAAGTGGTAAAATGCTTTATAGTTGCACCTCGTCAAAGGCTTAAGTCATTAATTGCCCAAGGTTTCACCTTGCAGTAATAAAGTAGTACCTGCTTTAATGGGCATAGATGGGCAAATGTTACAGCAGTATTAAAGCGGAAAAGCAATTATTTTTGGCCCAGTGAAAATACAACTTACAATTCTGTTAGAATGAGGCAGTGGTAGATAAAAGCACAGGGATGGTCGTGTCTTTGGTCAGTGTTGGTTCATTGAGATCGTGGCTGTGTTTGAACCTACATACTATATGTCATACTATATATGGTGCACACCCTTTTGTAGTGCTGTCCGAATGTTTAGTGAGTAGAAGTAGTCCACTGTAAAGGGCTAGATTACGATTCCCTCAACACTACCCAAACAATATATCCCATCATGCATTGCAGTCTTGACAACATGGCAGAGTAGCATCAGTCTATTCATTTTAATTGTGCGACAGCAATGGCACAATCAACTGTGCACAAAAGTAGTTTCCAAAACCGTTTTTCGTTTTACCAGTGAATCCACTATACATTGCACAATACATGTAATTTCCTCTATAGCAGTGGTTCTCAATTTAATTTGTGCCCCTCCAACCCACACCCCCACAAACTGAAATAGTATTGAGAACCTAATAACATATATATATTTTTATCTATACAAACCACTGTGTGACTTGACTGCAGGCTTGTTATTATTCAAGCATTACAGCAGTGGTACATGTGTGCCATATTACATTGGAAGCCCCTAGCGGCCCCTGGCATGTCACTGTGCCCTCCTGGGGGGCCCGTCCCACTACTTGAGAAGTACTGCTCTATAGGGAGTAGGCAATGAGGGAGTGATTTCAGAAACAGCTAGTGGAACACGTAGAAGAGGAACAAGAATGATCATAAAACAATAATTATATGAACGATCCCATATTTGGAAAACTTGTGTTTATAGCAGTTTCTATCTGCTGCAACAGGCATCCCTGGCAGTTGCCAAGCATGTGGTTCCTCTGGAAATCGAACTCAGGACTCTCTGCTCACTGCTTACAAGGCAGGCGTGCTAACCACTACAATATGAAACTAACCAGGTGCATGAAAATGTATTGAATCAGTTCAACTTGATAATCAATGAAGAGAAAACCAGGGCCAGGCAGGAACAGAGAACAGAACAGAAACTACAAGGAGAACAAAAACCACTAATCACCGCCAAACAGGACACAGATTATAAACACAATGGCCTGACAGAGTGAGGGAGAGACATGTTTTTTTTTTTACCAGTGCAGCAGGTGAGATGAGTGAGACTAACGGACAGAGAGACCATGTGAACGTGATGAAACTAATTAACTTTGGAGAAACAGACAAATGAAGACACAGCATGACTAGAAAAGCCCATTTTGATAAGGTCAAGTCAACATAATTTAAAATACCCCAAAATCTGAAACAAGCAAGTTGCATTCATAAATAATCACATAATTATAATTAATTACTACTTGACAATAGTTAAAATATTTATTGTGCCTAATTTTAGTAAAGCTTTTATTACTACAATGGATGCACCATTTAGCTGTTTGCTGTTAGGTTTGGGCACTCGATGTGCAGAACTGGACCCAAAAGCAGAAACACTGAGACACGCTTAAGGTGCACAAAGTTTATTCAGTAATACTCTGAATATAAAGTGAACAGTGAAACGTGTGTAAAAGGTGAAGTGCACGACCACATGGCAGTGAAAACATTCCCAACAATTCCCAGTGCAAAAATTCCCTCCACACTTCGTGACAACGTGTTCCAAGAAAAATCCTAGATCAAGAAATCCACACAAAAAAAAAAAAAAAAAAAAAAAATTATTGAAGAGCAAACTCTTTCTACCTGGGCTACAAAAGACAATCCTCTGGGTCTGGCTGGTTCTTTGGGGAAGTGGCATTTAAACACCTCTCTCTGTCTCCCTGTCTCCTGATGAGGAAATCACTGGCAGGTGTGTGAAACCCAACCAGAAGGTGCTCATCACCTAGAAAACACAATGCATGCCTGCCCATGCACACACCCACACTGTCCACCAACCAAAACAGGCAAAAAAAACTCTCCACTCCCCCAGGCCTCACAGTTTGCATTGGACCTGATTCCACTGCACAAGGTTTTCTCCCTTCAGTACTAGCAATATTATACTTTAACTATATAAATGTGATTTACAAAAGAGGCTTTTGTCTCTCATATTTGAGATTTATGAAAAGTGGGACAAACCACAAAATAAAACAAAAAATAAAATAAAAAAACCTTTAAGTTAAAAGAGAGGAGAGAAGGGTAAAAAGTCATTGAATATTTTTTTGTACCAACTCCATAAATAAAGGACATATTTCATGTGTATGATGCACAGGTGTTGAACAGTACACCTTTATTTTTAGTTGTATAGATATATACTAGTGTTTTTCCAACTATATAATATTTGATATAAAAAATTACTCATTATATGTTTGTTCATCATAATTGGTTAAAGAATACTCATTATAAAATGTTTCTTTAACCAATTATGATGAACAAACATGATCTACATTGGAGAGATGATGGGCAGAAGGTCATTTATTTCTAGAGGAGTTAAATTACTACACGGCATATCGTGTAAAATCGTGTCACAGTACAGAAGGAACAGATTCACCATTGATGCCTCACCTAAAACTGACCATTTTCCATTGATCACTCTTGTAGTGGCTGGGGCACATGGCCATCAGGACAACAACTATCAAGGAGAGCAGTTCAATGTAGTTGTTTATAGGTTATTGATGGTCTTGTATTTGTGTAGTACAGATTGTGGGTTGTGTCGATTCAAAGGCAGATTGAGTTGCAAGTTTCAAGCGAAATCCAAACAGCTGAATGGATTAGAAGAAAAAAAAAAAAAGCCGGTCTCAACTTCTTTTAACTTTTCATGTGGAACTTTTGAATGAGAGGCTGGCCATAAGAAGGTTCAACCTTTTTATTTTTTTTTACCCCATAAAACATAGCCGTTTAAGAGGAACGTGGCCGGGGAGGTTGAGGGGAAGATTCACAGGAAGCTGCACTGTGTCAAGCTAATATTTCTTTTTTTTTTTTTTTTCAAATGTGTTTGGCTAAGCCGCTGTGTCAGTCATTATGGTTCCATTTGGATCTGTCATATGATCGGTTAAAAGACCATGAATGAGACTGTTAATTGAAAGTGTGAAGAAGGTGTTCAATAAACCATCACATCGACCACCGTTGCGCTGACTAATGGGGAGTTCACACCAAGAGGGATAGGCACAAATTGAGCAGAAGCTTCATGTAGAAAGTTGGAAATAATAGGGAAATGTATATAATATGGAAATGTAGAAACCATAGCACACAGTAAACAAATAAACAGACACCCCATTACACTTTTATTTATTTATTTCTTACCACATACAAGAAAATAATTCAAAATGATCAACTGTTACTATACAAGTGTTTCAAGCTTTTTTTTTTTGTTCGAGTGAATGCCCCATTGAATGTCAGGTGTCTATGAAATTTTTAAGTCGTCCAGGTAATTTTTTAAGCAGTTGACTTAATTTGTTCATCACTTAAACCAAGAGGCTCCTTGTATTTAGCCTCACACCAAATATGACTATGTAGCATCCGGTTGCAGATTGATCTTACTTGAACAAAACACCATGTTTAATTATAGCTTTGGTCTCTGTAGTAAATTTACCAGACCTGCATGGTGGTTTTGCCAAACCTTACCCTTGATGGAAGTGCAAAAGTGGAATAATTAGCTGTAGCACCCCAAGCAGCTGAAACAGCCTTTCTAGCAAGGTCAGAAGAAGCCTGTCATCCACCATTGTTTTTATTTTGTAATGTTGAGCAGGGGTGACTGGGTTGAAGGTTACATAGAGGTGGACCACATTGTTTCGTCCTGCTCTGAGTGCCAATGAGTTGTGCACAAAAGGTAAGTGTGTTATTTTAAGTGTTCATCTACACCCATAGAAAATAAGTGGGCCATATGCTTTGTGCAATATTACACAATGACAAATGACGAAAATGTTAACATCTTAAAAAATACATTTAAAATCTTCCAAAATAGATGAAATTTGTCAAATCCTGGAAATGGTGTGATACAGACTAAAGGGACTGAAACTGTCTTCTACTGTGTTTTACTGAAGTGTCCACCACTATCTTTAGGTTGTAATTAACACAAAATTGTCGTTAATTACACCACATGGTAAATTTCTTATTTCTTATTTATTTAGGTATTTTCTGTTAGGTTACAGCACATTACATAATTTTCTACAGCTTTATGCTCTCAACTTAATAAAACAAATGCCTAGTGACGTCCATCTATCCATTGTCTATGACCGCCACCCAAATTACACTGCACCGTACCAACCCATCTGAACCTTTCTGAACCTAACCTGGAGTCGATCTTGACCAGGAGGTGAACCCTGGGATTCCACACCAATGACAGAGAAACTGCCTATGGGCCAAAGCGCCACCTGCCTAGAGACATATTTAGCCTTTTTATATTGCAATCTATCTATTATCTATCTACTAATCTATCTATCTATCTGTCTGTCTGTCTGTCTGACTGTCTGTCTATCCATCCATCCATCCATCCATCCATCCATCCATCCATCTCTCATTTTTGTTGCCATGACTTCTTCACCATGTAGCATGATAAATACCAACATTTGTTCACTGTTCCAATGATATTCAATTACAGTAGTCCAGGAGTTGCACACAGCAAACATATATCCGTCGTTGCTTGTAAAAACGGTATGCGGTGACCCTCACCAACCATCAATTTAAAAGTAATCCTTTCTACCCTCGCTTTAATGTGGACTGTAAATTTCACAGCAGACCGAGAATATGAATCTTCACATTGAGCGATTAGTCAGCAAGAGACTAAGCCAATAACAGAATGATGTAGAAACTCTACATGATTATTAGTGCGTCGCTCTCGGCGTGCATGGTTGTATTTGACTCACAGGTAGGAAATCGTTTAAAAAAAGAAAAAAAAAAAAGACCGTCTCCTTTGTTCTGTTCCGTAGAGAAGTCCGGCCTCAGTGACGTACACACTGGCTTGGTTGGGCCTCAGCTGACCACCACGGCCCACTTTCTCCCTCTCTTCAACCTCGTCTCTCCCACTGCTTGACACATTATAGCAGGCCGTAAACAATAGGCAGAGAGCCTGTCATCGTGCCCACTATTGCAGCAGCCGCCATCTCCAGAGGTAATCTAATTAATGCAGGGGATTATTACTGTGTCCCTGGGCTGAAACTGGGCCCTGTTGTTGCTGAATAGAGTCATTATAGGAAGTAATGAACAGGGAGAGCAATGAGTTTTAGACTGACTTGGTAAATGGAAGATGTGTGTGTGTGTTAGGTGTGTGCACGTGTGTTTGTGTGTTACTTGGGGGGAGAAAGGGATTCTTTAAATGTCAAAGCCACATTTAGTTTTTGTGTATCAACCAGTGTGGAAAGCCCACTAGGGGTGTGAACAGCTTTGGGATATGAGGCAAGACTTGTATGGTAACAGTTGGAATTGTGTTCAGCTGACAGTGGAGACCTTTGGTTGAACCCTCATTTTTTTTTTTACCAAAAAGCAAAGTAGACACAAAACGATTCCAAACAATTAGTACTTGGTTTACGACGTCCTCGACCTACAGCGTTTTGAGTCGCCATCTCTCATTAGTTTATTAAGAAAGTCTTGTTCCATCTGAGACATAACAGATTTTGTTGGGAAACTAGTTGACAAGTGGATTGGAAAAATATGTTGTCACATGACGCTTTACGCAGAAGACGCCTTTGTTTACATTCACAGCTTGTGTCATACATTAGATTGTGCTACATTCGCTTTCTTTTGTATGTCTTGTTGTCTTGTTGTTTGTGAAATAATACAAATAATTTCATCGACTGTGATTTCTTGCTGATGACTTATTTGCCTTCCACGACTTATTTGTTTTGATTTTATCTCGACAACAATTTATTTGTGAGCGAGGAAGATAAATATTTATATGCAAAACACGCTGAAGTGTTTAGTAATTTTGTCTTTTAGTAAGTTTGTCTTCTAATTGTTGTATTAATAAATTATTAATAATAATTCGGTTGCAATTATTTCATAAGTGAAACTGATGGCTTTATAATTGTCATTGAATGGACTGTATCTCTTTCAAGATTCCATCTCAAGTAATGGCTGACGTATTTGGCGATTGCTGAATTCAAACATTTCTAGATACATTTTTACATTAGACATTTTCCCTTAGGGATAAGAATAAGTGTATGTATGTTTTGTTTTTTTGTACACAGTAGGACAATATCTTATTAATATTATTATTTGAATGTTCTAGAAGTTAGGGTAGTAATCCTTATGCAAATATTGCACAGCAAAGATAAAGGATGGTCATGTTACTGCTCCACTGACTCCTGCTGGTTGGTCACAGACCCTTTGCACGCGTATCATGCCCTCTGTGGTACTCTTTGTGGAAGGGTGAAATGAAGCAGATGGTGATTTTTTTTTTTCTATTAAAGGAAACGCATGCCCAAATAACCCATTTTTTTTACATTCCCCCACAAAATCAAGTTTCACTTTCAATGTTATACAAATGAAACAATAATAATTTACACATTAAGCCATTGATCAACTTTAAATGATAATCAACATCATTGTTCTTAGAACGGAACCTATTGTATGAACGCTATAATATCTCCATCCCTACCTACAATCGGCTAAAGTTTAAATTCTGTATGTACAATTAGTAGACAATAAGGCAAGAGTCACCAACTATATACATCGGCCAAATTTTTTCTGGACAGACACCTTGTGGAAATGTTTATTTTCGAATCCATTCCGCAGGCCGATTGGACAGTTTTGGTGGGCTTGATTTGGCCTGCATGCCGCTCGTTGATTCACTGATATCTGCACTGTTTTTCTTTTGTGTGTCCCTACCTTTGATTGGCTTACACTGATATTTTATCGTCAACTTAACTAATTGTCATAATCACTTAATAATCAGAAAATGGGCGGGATACTACTATATACTACTTGAGGGGCTACGTGATCAAAGGAACACTGGTCACGGAGAGTTACATGATCATTGTCGGATTTGTGTGTCTGTGCAGTTCTCCGTCTGTCAATGCGACAATGTCTTCAAAGTACTCGTCGACTCGATTCCTGTCACATCTGGCCAGAAACAAATTAAAGTATTTTTTAGTTCTTAAAAATGTGTCTATCATCGTGAATGCGTGAAATGTGAGCTTTTCGAAAGGTCAGATTGATTAAACTTTGTCTGAACAAATTAATTTTCTATTTATGACTTTGAAAAAGATAAAACATACAGAAACAGTTTCAAGTTTGGTTTATGTTTTGTTGAAATATAATTTGTTAAGCTTTTTCAATAAATACTCAACAAACAGTAAAATAGAAAAGGTTAAAGATGGTGTTGAGACACCTGAGCACATATTCTTCCTATCCAGTTCCTGTTAGGATATTTGAATGAAGATGTGCTTCATCTATTTACTCCACTTAAATCCTAGAATAGGACAGAGAGATGAATGCTGATCATGCACTTCAAAATGAGTGGCAGTGTCTAATGCACAAATAATGTATCAATACCAATGAGTTGCAGAAGTCACAAATCCTAGCTGTAAACATTTAGTTTTTTTTTTTTTTTTCACATCAGTTGAGATTTTAATGGTGAAACAGGAGATAACACTCTGGTAAGGACAACACTATTCCCCTCTTGACACCATGAAGAGTCTGACCACTTGTGTGTGTGTGTTTGTGTGTGTGAATGCGTGTGTTTTATCCCGGGAAATGAAAGTCATTGTCTTGATGCAGTGTTAGCTCCTCGGCTGTCCACTTTAGGAAGCGCAGTGAAAGGGCATCTGATGCTTTTTGTTCCTGATGGGGAGACATTATACTTCACTGTGTGTGTGTGTGAGGGAGAGAAAGAGAGAGTGGGAGAAAGAGAGAGAAAGAGAGAGAGAGAGAGGCCCCCGGCCTTCGCTAAGCTGGCCTGCAGGAAGGAAGGGAATCTCATAAAATTCAGATTGCCACATTGGCAATGACTGTCTTAGCGGTGCGATGAGATGGCACATTATGTAAATGCTGTTCCCTATTTCATTGGTTGCTGTGTCATTTGGGGCAGACGTGAGTAATGCTAACAACATCTGCGGATTCCAAGTGCTAGATGGCTGACAGGACGGAGTGACAAGTTGAGGATTGCACATTTACCCTGGAAAAAAATGAATTTTCTTCCTACTGCAAGGCTAATATTGGATAGCAATGTTTGGGATGCTCAGGTACTGTGATTTAGCTGCACTTTACATTGTATTCCAAAGTTTTGCTAAAACCTCATCCTTAATTTGTAAAACAATAAATTGAAAGATGAGGCGTTTTTAATAAACATTTTTTAGTTTTGTCTGCTTCATCTCTTGTATTTTTAACATGTTTTAAAGACACCTACGCTGCGGTAAGCATTGCTAAGGGAGACAAGGCGAAGGTTCTAGGCCACGTTCTGAAGCACGGACACGTTACTTTTTGTTTTGTCACCCAAGGACACCTTACAGTGAATACAAAGATAACAACACAGCATTAAAAAACAATGAAACATTAAAACATTAAGAACAAGTGCAGACTTGAATTGTGGGAGTGAATTGATGTTCCTCAAGACGGGGGGTAGAGAGTTCCAAAGCTGGGGAGCAGAGCGACTGAAAGCTCTGTACCCCAGCTTTGGAACGGGAGGAGGGGACAGTCAGATGAACGGAGGAGGACGATCTGAGGAAGCAGGAGGGAACAGTGACATGAAGAAGATCTGAGATGTATGGTGGAGCAGAGTTGTATTAGACAATCTGAGTAGTGATGGGAGTATTGATTCTGTGGTATTGATATTGCGATTCTCACAGGAGTATCGTTTGCTCTTAGAAAGTATCGATGCTTATAAGTTGCAAAAAATTATTTCGGGCAGTGCTCCTCAAATAGAGCGTGGCCCACTGGGAGGGCCCAATAGAGCGTGGCCCACTGGGAGGGCGTGTGAGGTGTCACATCGTGCACAAGAGGGGACTTTTAGTACATTGTCTCCACAAGCCTCCAGTCACTAGATGGCAGCACACCAGCTACTTCTTTTTTATTTTATCATTGGTGGATTGTATGCAGAATGCTGGTGCCAGCAACTTATAAAGTGGTTTGTACAGAAAATTAAATATTACCAGGCAGTCAATAGTATTTCAGTTCGGACTTCTGTCCCCTGGGGGGGAAGGGCAAAAATAATTAAGGAACACTGTTTTAGGGTAACTTACTACATGGGTTAAAGTAATAAGTTGCACTAAGTATTGATATCGGTATCAGAAAAAAATAATGCAAAAGAAAAATCTTATCATATTGAATTAAAGATTCTGCTATCACCAGTATCTGACAAATCATCTCGCAGCATTGGGACCCAGTTAGTAGAGTGAGCTAATGCAGCTTCTGTTTAGCTCTGCAGAACCCACGGGAACTTTTGACTTTTAGTGCCATCTGTGGAATCCAAATCAAGTGGACGTCAATATTTTTTTCAGGCATCAAAACAGAAAGTGCCCCTTGACTGCTCCAGGGCACTCAGACAGATCCAAGGGCTCAGTCACACTTTTCAGCAGCAAGTTGAAAGCATTATAAATATATTGTGACTCTTTGAGGAAGAGAAAAGCATCGGGCAAGAATTTAGCCTTTATATACCCTTCGGCTCTTTGATCAAGTTGAGCTCTTTGGGATCAAGAATCTATGAGAGGGTGAGGCTCTGTCATTCATACTCGCGACGTCACATCTGGTGATGTTTGTTGAACACTTCCGACAGCCTTTGCTGATCCCTTTGGACAGAGCAGCGTGGCTTTCCTCCATCGCCACCAGAAGACTCTTGGTGTCATGACAAATTTCACGAGCTTAACGAAAACTCACTGATGGAGTTTTAAATCTTGTCAGACTGCATCATTATCTTCAGGTCTTCTGCATATTATCCGGTCAGTTTTCATTTCAGTGCCAGAGACCATGCAGCCGTGGTATAATCTCTTTTTAAGCTTTTCAGATAAGCTCAATATCTGCTGCTACTACATTTCTAAATTTCTTAGACACAGTCGTTGAGATGTGATATGATAGCAGGCGGCATCCAGAATTACACCGACTCACCCAACTCGGTGGTGGTGGGGGGGTCTGTAATTACAGGTCATAGGGGGACAGCGCCATCGCTGGAGCATGACATGTTTACTGCTGCTCTGTTTAAATGGAGGCTGTGTGTATTTATTGCTGTACTTTAGAGGCTTTGCAGTGGGAAAAATTCAACCCGTGCACAATTAGATCAGAAAATCCATTTTTGTTCTGAAAGTGGTGAAAGTAAAATAAAAAAAAATGGAGACTTAGTGGATCGTACACACAACATAATTTTATTTGTTGTGACTGTTGGCAAAGGCTGTAGAAACAACTGCAAATGCGGTGTAACCATTAAAATGTGTTTTCATATAATGTGAACTAGTATGTGTTAAATGTTTTTTTTTTTGTTTGTTTTACATTTATATAATTCCGTTTTAAAGTTGTTTTACATATATGCTGGATTTGATCTCATCAAAGGATTGTTGAATGATTAGCTATGCACAAGATTAAAGTAACCCAAAGGCAAAAATGTAAAAGTGTACCGGTGTGTTTATTTTTGACATCATGCATATTTATCTCAACATATATTTAGTGTAGAACGGCGTGTCTTTGAGGTCTCCACACAGCAGGAAGCTTGTTTGTAGATGTGGTCAGCAGCGTTAAAAGAGGAAAAAAAAAAAAATCCAGGTTGGGCTGAATGAAAGGATTAGTTATAAAAGCTGAAACACTTTATGTTTGTGTATCTGGTCTATGCAGTTTGTTTGTTTGTTTGTTTGGTTTTTTAACTGATGTGAAGCATTTTTTGTGTTTCTGTTGCATATTTATCTGTCACGTTTCACTGTAAACTGTGAGCCGTATGTTTCTGTTTCGTTTGTTAAAACAAAATTAAAAAAAAAAGAAACATCGAATTATCATAGTCACTCCTGGATTTTCTTTAAAGCAGGGGTGTCAAACTTCTGGCCTGTGGGTCACTTTTGGCCCACAATCTCCTTAAATATGGCCCATTACTAGATTCGCAGTCTTTTTTATTTTATTTTCATTTTTTATTGTCAAACGTGCTTTTGTTTTTATTGTTGTCATTTGAGGGAAAATTGTTGGTTTTGGCAATGTAGTACTACACAGTATTTATATTAAATAATAATAGAAATAGAAAAATCTATCTGTCTGTCTGTCTGTCTGTCTGTCTATCTATCTATCTATCTATCTATCTATCTATCTATCCATCTATCTAACACTGATGTGGCCCTCCAGTGATATTATGGGCTAGCAGTGGTCCCAAACCCCTCAGATTGAGACCCCCTTTGAAATACAAAAACAATGTTTTCTTACACATCACTTGACTAGGTATGTACATTGATTACCTGCCAATATATTTTGTGCAGTGCTTGGCAACTCATGTAGTACCACTTTAATATACAGAATTGGCTCCTTTTAATAAGCGGGATGTTCATTCAGGCACCAAAAAAAAAAACAATATTCCTTGACTCATTCTTCCGCAGACTACAGAACAGAGATAGCTATTAATTACGAAATTTGTTGACCTCATCCTCGCAGCACTAAATGCTATTAAAATGTTGACAACTTTATGACAGAATCATTGCATAAAAAAACCTGTAAACCCAAAAATCACCTCCTTCTCAACAAACATTGCTTTGAGAGGAAAATAGTGTTTTCCTATGTTTTGATGTTCATCTGCTGAATAAGAAGCGTCGCTGCTTTAAACCCAAGTTCTTTTAGCCTGTGGGCACATTCACAAAAGGCTACAACGCCTGCAATCACTATAGACAAGAAACCAAAAACCAATTACCATACTCAGCCCTCTCTATAAATCTGCCCAACTCCATTATCTCTGGGTTATAATTACTTTTCAGGGGGCAGCACATCACCAACAATCCAAAACATTTACAGTGGCTATCCATCAAACTTTTGCACCTATTGTGTATATATATATATATATATATACACACACATATACTGTATGTATGCAGTGGTCCGTCTCCTATTGCAGTAGTTGCGTTCCAAGACCCACTGCGAAATGGGAGAAATCGCGAAGTGCAGGTGAGATACTTTTTTTATTATTTAATTATATTATTTACGTATATATTTACCCTTTACAATCTTCCCCCACTCTGTTATCAACTAGACTGTATTCCCACACAATCATATGCACAGTAGAGTTGTATAATGGTGACGCAAAACGAGAGTGAATAAGAGAGTGGCCGACAGACAAGGGGTGATGCTGAGAGATGCTATGAGCCAATCAGCGTGAGGAACAGAAGAGCATGCTCAAATAGCCAATATTAGCCAATAGTATGCTGTGTACGATCTAGTCAAGGTAAACAAAGCTACCAGCGATCGTTCGCAATTGCGCTTATCTCAATTTCAAAACAAGAATACACATTTTTAAAGCTTTCTGTGTATGACTTCTTATATTTTTTTGAGTTTATTTTTTGCTATATTGCAGCAGATCAGATTAGAAAGAAAATCTGCAATAGGGCACTGATGACTTTTTATCTAATCGACTAATCTGATGACAAAGTTGAAGTTGAGTCGACAAGTAAATTATGATATCATCACATTGACAAAGGGGGAACTACACAGACCAACCCCACATACAAAAATGATCACTCTCCATACATTACTTTCGTAGCTTTTGCTAATGGCGATAACACAGCAGTTAGTTGTTCTATCAGCTTGCAGTCAGATGTTCATATTTCAAGTCATTTTTTTTACTCTTGGCTTTGAAAAAACCTCAACAGCGAAAGTTTTCATATGTAAATGTAAATTCTGCTCTCTCGTCCATTTGCATTGCTAAATTGTCAAAAAGAATCTCAATCCTGATGTCCTGCAGGCTTTTATATGTAAAACAGTTGGTGCCAATTAGGGACTATTAGACTTAACACTTAATACCACATGTCACTTACTCCTGTATATTCATCAGCTCTCCCTACATTTAAGGTTAAGTCATTTCAATAGTTTTTGCACATAGGCGTTGCACATCCCAGACAGCTTGCTGGTCCATTGTAGGGTTCACAAACAAACATTCAGTCACATTCATTGTCAGTTCAGAGTAGCGGTCCTTAACCTTTTTTGTACCAAGGCCGGTCGGCCAGCATCAGACATTACTGCATTACATTTTTGAAATAAAAAACATCTTTTAGACTTTATTTTGTTAGTATCAGAGTCTGAATTACCTATTAACCTAAAACATTGCCAGATTATTGTTAAATGAAAAAAAAAATAAAAGGATATGACTGGATTCTTTTTGAATGAAGTAAATAAACCAAATGACCTATGGACCGGCACCGGTTCCTAGACTGGGAGTCGAGGACCCTGATTTAGAGTATTAACCTAATCCCCTACTGAGCATGTTTTTGGGCTGTGGGAGAAAAAATCAACCAGGAATCAAATTGCAAACCAATGATCTATTTGCTGTAAAGACAAGCGTGTGGACTGTTTGGGACATTTTTAATAAAATGTCTTACACATTTTTCTTTCATTCTGCCCATCATTAAACAAAAAGACCAGGTTCCAAGCCCACCCACTGCTCAAAGACTCTCAGCAAATTCAAGCTTTAATTGAAGTTCCACTTCATTAGTATCATTTGTGCAGAAAGTGTCCTGCAGTAAAGAAACTTATCCAAGTTCTGGCCCATGGAAGGCAATTGAAGTTCCAACAAGGTGTGATTCATTGTTAATACTGCACAAGTTGGTCATTTTGTGCACTTTAGTTAATCGAATTGAAAAAAGAAGTATCTTCTTTTTCTTTCGGCTTTGTCCCTTTTCTTTTCAGGGGTTGCCACAGCAGATCATTGATTTCCATCTCTCCCTGTTTTCTGTATCTTCTACTCTGACTCCAACTATCTGCATGTCCTCCCTCACTGCATCCATATATCTCCTCTTTGGCCTTCCTCTCTTTCTCCTACCTGGTAGCTCCATCTCTAACATTCTTCTACCAATGTATCCACTGTCCCTCCTCTGCACATGTCCAAACCATCTCAATCTGGCTGAAAAAAGAAGTATATGGACTCAATTTGTCTCATGACATTTTAGTGGAAGAGGAGATTCTATTTCTATATCTCAGAGCAACTGCAAATGATCAAGTGATTTTCACCTGTTGTTCATTTTTGGATAGTGTCATTTGTTTTTGTTTTTTTAACTCGAGCCAGAGCACTTGGGGGGAGTGGCCTTCAGTTGAGAAAGGGAAGTATTTAAGCTTCAGCTCCACATGGATTCAGTGCTACAGCATCTTACCCTGCTAGAGGTAGCGTCCCTGTTGTTTGGCCAACTTGTTTTGGTCTCATGCTACAAAGTCATTCCTGTGTTTTTGCTTAGTTTTTGGATTCCTGGATTCTAGTATTTTTGCCAGTCATTCGTGAATAGAGCACCACGCACCACCTGGAGATTCACTACCATGTGGAGTCAGCTTACTACTCCCTCAACAGGGAGTTTGCACACCTACCTGTTAGGAGTAAACTTTGTTTCTTACAATAGTTTCTTTCAGTTTCCCCCTCTTTGGCTGTATCAACTGATACATAACAGATGTCTTTTCAAAATCTATTTCTGGTATGTTAGTTGTTAATTTTATGTTTAGCATGTTGTAGACAGCTGCACATCCAGTATTTTGCTGTAAAAAGGGTTATTTTATATGTATACATATATGTATATATGCTGTATATATACATATATGTGTGTGAACCCCAATTATATAACAGAAAAAAGTATTAATAAAATTGCCCCAATTACATAACAGAAAAAAGTATTAATAAAATTGTTTAATATTAATAAATATTCAAAAACATATAGAGACATGATTTTTACTCAATGTAACCCAGCCTTAGTCCGGGGTAAATTTTATTTTAATTTTTATAGTTTCTTATTTTAATTTTGAACTGAAGACGCACTTTTTAAAATTACTGTTTCGAATCAAAAAAGCAATATATGTTTTATGGAATATGACGCACTGTTTAAAATTACTGTTTCGAATAGAAAAAGCAATATATGTTTTATGGAATATAATGCATAACTGTCAATATTTCTCTATTGATATAAATAATCAACATTATTATTTTGGCTGAGATATATATGTGTTTGTGTGTTTGTTTCTACTAAGAGGAGTTATAGTGGTTTTAAATAATACATTTGTCTGTCAGGACGTGCTGTCCTTGTATCACCTTGTATAAAAAAAACAAACAAACAAAAAAAAACAGACTGTCAGCATCTCTGTGTGGCTGTCTTATAATGCAAGCTGTCTTTATGTCATTACCTTCTAGAACCACACTCTTACTTCAGGAGGGTAATGTATGCGCCTCTTTGAAGCTGTAATAACTTTGCGTCACACTGATACTCAAATGGAGGCTGGAGCCCTCAGGATGTGAATCCAACTATTTTAATGATTACCTTTCATTACACAGAACTGTGATTCTACTTGCTTGTTCCAAACATCCGTCAGGCCCGGGAAACCGAACCAGAAGAAGAAAAAAACTATGAAGTAAACAAATAAACAAACAAAAGTTCTAGTTCACTTTCGATTCTCATTTGAAAAGGTAGGGATTGAACTAATGCCAATGTTCAGGGAAATAAACAGGAGGTTAGATCTTTTGTACTACTTCACAGTTACAAGTACAAAACACTTACTATAAAAGTGTACATTAGCTGCTGATATGTTGTTTGACAATAATTTCTTCCAAGTAAAGAGGAAATTGCACAATGATAAGTACTTAGCACCGCTTTTTCCCCCTATTCACTCTTGTTATAAGTGGCTAAATCTGAAACCAAGTTTCATATTTAGCAAAGAACACAGAAAAAAATATTTGTTTGTTAGTAGTATTCATACATCTACCAATATAATTCACGAGTTCTTTTGTGGCGATGTGCAAAATAATTCATCTCCCTTGCGTGCATTTTCTCACTCCTTGCTGTTTCTCCTTGTGGAATTTTGTGTGTGGAGCAACACATTTTATCCATGCCTCATAGGTTTGGCAGACAGAAGAAAAGATAGGAAGATGGAGAGACAGAATTGGGCCAGTGGCAGGGCTCCCATCGGCTTCATTCTGATAGCTCAGTGTCCAATAAAATAAGTCGAAGCCCCTGGGCTAAGGCTGACATCACAACATCTGCTTTCTCATGTCTGGCAAGATTCAGCCATGTAAATATTTTATCTGAACTGATATTGTCACAAACAAGGCTGCTCGAACATGTTGTGAAGCTGCATGTGACAAGTGATAGGTATTCCTAGTGAAAATCTGCCACAGGGTCACCCTTACATTGGGGTGTCCACAGTTTTCTGGCTAGGAAGCTACTATTCAAATGACCAGGCTTGAATTAAGACATATAATATATATTTTCTCATGTTAAACATACTTCATATATACTCCTCTACCACTGAAAATGTACATGTCCGTTATTTTCACTCTGAGAGCGGCTAGAGGGTACTCTAGCTTGCTGGTGCGACTTATACTCAGCAGCGACTTATATGTGTGTTTTTTTTTTTGACTGGTAGGATTTATACTCCGGAATTATAATCCTGTTTTTAATTTCATATTGATATAACATGTTTAAAATATCCCTATAATAATATAATTTTATAATGTCTGAATTAGGGATGGGGGCTGATCCGATCCGATCCAGTATCGGTATCGGTATCCAGTTTCGTTCCAAAAGCAAGGTAAACTTCAGACAGATGAAGTACGTACTCGCACTCAGCTCAGCGACCTCCACTGTAGCAGAAGACTTCTGCTGAGAAGAGCAGCGCTGACAACGAAATAAAAACAATGAAACGCACACGTGTCATAGAATAAAATGTTCAATTTAAAACCCATACAGTTGCACATTTGTTTTAAGGATGGGCTTTTCCTGTTAACATGGTTTCCTGTATTTATGACTTCCTTTTCTGAACTTATACTAACCTGAAGGTACCTTTTGGGAAATACATGCATATAATATTAATAATATTAAACAATAGTATCCGGAAAGTATCAGTATCGGCCGATATCCAAATCCAGGTATCGGAATCGGCTCATAAGTGAAAAAATGTGGATTGGTGCATGCCTGATCTGAATCATATTTCCGTACATTTTTTTTTCAACATGAAGAGGACAGTTTTTCTGTCTCTTTTATTAGACCTCACTTACAGCCAGCTTTTGCAACAAATTTTCATCTCTTAAAAATGAAGGAAACAAAAGAATCACCAAAATATGCTATCAAGACTTTCTTAATAAATATATGGGCGATGGTGACATCGTAGGCCAATGATCCCCTGCATATTTTATATATTTGGTGATGATAGGTTGGTTAAACACAATATAACGATTTCCATTTGTTGTCAACCATTTTAATATGTCAATTAATGAATCTAACTTCTATGAGTTCCCAATATATCCTTGTATTTAAGGACCTTAGAGATTCCTCACCATATGTTTGTGTTATCATGTCCTTACCACTAGAGCAACTTTGGCTCTATTTTGTTAAAGCTTAAAAAGAAGGAATAAAATTATTTTAGTTATAAGATTCTTCAGAGGTCAAGGTTATTTTGTGGTCTGTATTAAAGTAAAGCTTAGGTATTTTTTTCTGTAGCATCAGTAAAACCTGGAGGCTACAGAAAATAACAATGCTGGCTGAATATTTTCTATTTGAATCAAAATGTTATGATTATTTGCAAACAACATTAGAATTTTCTGAATCTGAAAAATATTGGATTGCAAATAGAAAAAACAGCTGCAGGAAACTAGTAAAAAAAAACATTTCATACACGTATCTCGGTCTTCAGCCGTCATATGAACTAAATATAATTAAACATCCTTCTGCTGGCACTTCTACATAAACCCTTTCTCCTTCAACACCCCTTATATAATAGCACTCAAAATTGATACACAGCATGTAGCCTGCCCTTACCGCACCGTCCGTCTGACTGTGTCTGTGGCTGGATTGTTTAGTCACACATGGGCATGGATCTAATTTCACATTACAAGTAACAGCACAGAAAATTTAATTTGTTTTTGTTTCTCTGCCATTTAGTGCAATTTCCATAAAATGAGAGTGGCTGACATCCAAAATCAATGCCTGTTTCCAAGCCCCAAAGACTAATGGGTTAGATGGTAAAAACCACAAGTTAATTGCTCAGGAATGTCCTTGGAAATTGTATCTGTGCCTCAGTCTGGACTCCCCTCCATCCCCTTGCCACCCCCTCGCTCTCTTCCTCTCTCTCTCGCTCCCTTCTACGCATGAATGAGTGTAATATGTGGAGCAGGGCGTTTGTATCGCAGGTAAATTAGCAGTTAAATTTTATGGTCTGATTTCAGTAGATTAGAAAAAGTCTTTCACCAAGTTGAGCATAACTTCCAATGAAAAATGATACGAAAGTTTGGTTTGGCACTGGTTTCAGAGGTGAGATTGGGTTGCTGTACAGTAGTGTTAAAACAAGCTTTTGTTTTATGATAGTGAATGTAATGTTGTTAATACTGTTCCCTTGCTATATCGCGGTTCTCCCTCAGTACATTGAAGGTTTTTTTTTATCCAGTCTTGCGAAATGTTCGCTATATGCAGCAATATAGCAAAGAATAAACTAAAAACATTATAAAATAATTATACATACGAAAGTTTTGGTTTTAAAAATGTGGATTATCGTTTTGAAATTGAGATAAGCCCATTTGCGATCGATGGTAGCTTTGTTTTCCTAGACGAGATTGTATACAGCATACTATATAATAACTATCTCGCCTTTACTTGACAATTTTTCCTATTTAGTGGTGGGTCTTTTAACGCAACTACCGCGATAGGAGAGAGATCACTGTATTACTATTATCATAGAAAGTACACAGTGTTGCTCAAAGCGAACCCTCTTTAACCTTCAAATGCAGTTTCTATGGTCTGGTTTTACTTTGCTTTTTACTTACTTTTACTTTACTAATTGTCATTGGAAAGACATAGAAAACCTCAGATTTCATCTTTGGGTTGTTTTGAGTATAACAAAGAAATCTTATGATGTTGAAAATCTAATCTATGTTATTCTAAATTAGTGGTCTCAAACTATTGGCAGGAAGGCCACTTTTGGCAGTTGAAGGCCTTATTTTAATTTTAAAATGATCTCGAATAAATTTTCAATGAATGCATTTGCGTCTGTGTTTTGTAATTTGCATATACCCATGCCAACAGTTTTTTGAGAAAGTGTTGAAATTGGAGTTGTTTTGTTAAATTTACATATTTTGTTTTTCAAGGCTATGAATGAATGCTCACAATGAAGGCTTAAATGCTAATTTTTCAATTGTGTGGTAGATCCAGTTATTTTTGTTTCTTTGTTTATATTATTATTTAACTCTGACATTCTGGAATGACCTATATATGCAGAAGATGTGTGTCAGTCTATTTTATTGGTTTGTCATCAGTTTGAGAGCATCCATGCTTGTTAGGCCCAGACACCGGCATCCGAGGGTGGAACCTTGGTGGCACAATTTTAATGGAATTCAGGTTAAACAAAAACAGCCCTCTCCTCCTACACCCCATTCTACAGAATATGGTGGGAAATTGTTTCAATTTTTATGGATTTGCTCAAATTATTTTGGTTCTGGTATTGCACATTTAAATGTCTATAGCTTAATACAAAAGAAGAAATCTGGGCTGAGTCGACCAAAAGCAGACATTTTAGTATTGTCTGAGGCCTGGCTCATAAATTCTATTTCAGATAACGATATTGCATTAGAGGGGATACACTGTTTTCGGGATGATCGAAAAAGTTGTTGCAGTCTATTTGAAAACATCCTGAGCAGGTTGTGCCTATAGCCACTGACTTAGAATATGGAAAAAGTGTTGCACTGGATGTTACAGCTGTCATTGTCAGCCTCTTATCTATATTAGCATCTTAAACTGTAAACTGAGGACCTTCTGGGCTCCCATTAACTGTGTTTATGCGTCATGTACGTGGTCTTTATTCACCTGACATCTTTGGTTCTCCCTGTCAGTTTCTGATCCTGGCTAATTTATCTCCACACTGATTACCTGGTAATTACATGGTGGTAACTAGTCAACTGGCAGTTCTTTGATTTCTAGTTTCTCCAGTTTTCCCAACCCTCTTTCAATCTATTTCCCATCAGCACCAGTCTCTTTTCTTGTCCTGCCGCCCATCCTCCACCGCAGTCTGCTAGCCACTCCCCAACCTTGTTCCATCTACTGCCAGCAACATCACTAGCTCCAGCTTTATAGTAGGGTAAACCCATCATCACTCATCAAATCACATAGGAAGGAATACAACAAATCACATGCAAGGACCCTAGCTAATTTAGCTAACTTTAAAAACATCCTGAAGATAAGTCTTGTTTGATACTTACATATTTCTGAAGACTGACTTTAGGTGCCAAAGGTAAGATCAACCACACAGTATTAAGAGAAGGAATAAAAACCAGTGGCTGTAATTATACGGAGATGTATCATTAGTGTCATGAGAAATCCTAATAAATGAAAGGGTGAACCTAATTTATAGGTTTATGATGTTCATTATTGGTGTTTATTGTATCTTTGTAAAAGTTGGCATAGAGGCCACTGAGGAATCAGCATTATAAAAAAAGTTGTCTTTATCCCTCTCTACTTTTCTCCGTCTCAGTGACCATCGTTGGTTTTGTGCCTCGTCTCTCTCAGGCTGAATTATCCTTTTAATATTATTATGCCTGTTGGACGTGGTAAAAATGAGTTGAGAAAGTAGATGTGATATTAATAATGAAAGATTATTTCCAAAAGCAGTGCATATTATTAAAATCATATTTGATTAGGGCACTTACTGTATAATATGATTTAGTTTCATGGTTTCCCATGTCTTATACCCATCATTTATCATTTACACAAGACTATTATTTATTATCCCAAAATGTACCCGAGGCTAGGCGAAATAGAAGAACAGTATTGCAATTGTGTGATTTGAAGAGAAAATGAGACAGATCAAACTGACAAAGAAAAATTAGAATGGCAAATTGTAGTCTTTGAATATGAAAAAAATATATATATCAAAAAAACAAAAAATGATATAGTTTCGTTTTAAGAGGGTTGAGAACGGTATAATCTGGGGGAACTCTGTTGATTGACAATTAAAAATTAATGTAGGACAGTACTGTAATGTTTGTGAGGGCAATGTGCAATAGATACATTGTATTTCCTGTTTCCTAGCAGTTAAACGCATATGTTAGAGAAGTGGTCCCAACCTTTTTTTTGGTACGAAGGACCGGTCGGCCTGTATTAACCAATACTGCTCACCTGTAATACTGTGCCTGGTATGATAATGCACTGTACTCAAATTCAGGGTATATGTCAGACACAACCTGTTGCAGTAGATCTGCTGTTAACACGAATTTCCCAAATGTGGGATCAATTAAGTTCAATAATAATGATAATAATAATAATAATTATTATTATTATTATATTCCCAAGGCACCAGGAGACATGAGTAAGACTAATGAAAAAGGGATCATCAAACACAGGTGAGTGCGATGTTACTGATAGATGTTTCTTTAAAAGACCATGTAAGTCACATGTGTGTCACGTGAGGGCATCGCAGGAAGCAGGCAGGACCCAAATGCAGTACTGGTGCATGTAGTATTATTAACAAAGTCCAAATTAACGAAACACGAAGAACTACCAGGCATAGAATTCCCTTTGTAACACAGAACACATGGAAACACAGAACAGGAAACTCAAGAACCGCTACAGAACACGAACAGACTGACAGAACGAACTGAACAATGATCCAACAAGGACAGAGTGAGGGAGAGGGGTATATATATACACAGGGAGCACCAGGTGACACAAGTGAAGCTAATTACCAACAGGTGAGTGTGATCACACAGATTACCCCACACAGCAGACAGCAGGAAAAGGGAACAGACAGACATGATAATGTGCCAAACTCAGGCCCGGGGGCCAAATCTGGCCCGCAGTGCAATTATATTTGGCCCGCGGGATCATATCAAATGTGTACTACAGTTGGCCAGTATAAAGCCCATATATAATGACAGGATTTGTAGTATTTACCGACACTACGTTATAATGCTTTTTTTTTTTTTTTTTGTTAGCCCGGGGAAAAGAAATTACTTTACAAAGGAACTAGAAAGGTTACAGACAAAGAGACATAATAAGAAACAAATATCACTGATGTGTGTTTTATTTCAAATTTAGTTTCTCATGTGTTTATAATATTAATCTTTGTTTGATCCAGATTCAATGTTTACCCAAAACTAAAGTTTGTTTCCACATGAATAAATTCAACATTAAATATCTGGAGAAACTGGAAAACCTGCACAATTGCCATTAATTTTTTAATAAATATTACATTTTGGCCTGCGACTTCGTCCCAGTTTTTAATTTTGGCCTCCTGTGAATTGGAGTTTGACACCCCCGATGTAAGTAAACTTGCAAGATTTAATCAAATGCATATTGCTAAAACAGCAACATGGTAAATAACAGAAACTGAGTTGTTTTAATTCAATGCCGCTCTTAAAAAACAAAAAGCATGCAGTGGGAATATAAATGCACAAAGGTAATCTCCTGCTTCCAGTTTAAGTGGGGTTTTGTAGCCAAAGACTAGGTTATCAGTTGGAGATACAGCAATTAAAGCAGATGTCACGCAGCACATAAAAGACTCATAATGGCAGCGATAATGTTCTGCACTTTCTTATAGCCTAATAGTGAATCTCCACAGTAATTACATTGCTGCCGAGTAAAAACAGCTGACAAATACTCAAATTAGAGTTTGTTAAGATGTGATTGAATGTATTATTACGCCAAATTTGCTGTTCTTTGTTAATGGCCACAGACATTTATGTTGATGTAGTTTAGACCTTTCAGAAAGAAAAAATAAATAAACCTTAAAATAGCAGCCATTAAAGTCTCACGTCAGAGGTACTCCATTTTATTTTTGTCTGTGTGTGTGCCTTGTGGTAAAAAATAGTTTGATGGAAAAAATAGCTTCTGTTTTATGTCGTTTATGACCTCATTTAAAGCCAAATGAACTGGCATGAGTGTAATAATATCTTCAACATAGATAGGAAGTATAGAGATGTTGCAGGTGTGTGTGTGCCTCTCATATCTAAAAATCTTTTTTTGTGATAACGAATCAGTAAGTAAGGCATTGTCTCACCAAAAAAAAACTACAGTATTTGGTCCGAATTGACTTGAATTATTCTTTAATTATGTTTATTTTGTATAAAACAAATAGCAGATCACATTTTGTTGTGGAGGTTTGTCAAATTAAAAACAACTTTGTGGAGATTGTGCAGATAAGGGATATTTGTGTCATAGGTTTGACATTTTAGCATACAAACGTACATATATACATACATATATGTTTATGCATATATGTACATATAAGTATATGTTTATATAAATATATGTGTGTGAGTTTCTGTGTGTAAAATATATATCAAAGTCTACATATGATACAGACTTTCAGTCGTTGCAACAAAAACAAACAAACAAATTCAGTTCAGAAGATACTTATAGAATCAGGGAAATTTATAGTTTTATAGTAAACCATTCGCTTCATCATTTAATTTAATTTAATTATATTTTGGTTTTTAGTGAAAGGAGACGTGTGCTCAGGAGTATGTTGTTCTTCTCAGCGTCACATACCCAGACATTGTGTTCAGGAGGAAACACGGCTTTTGACAGCATCATTCCCAGGAGTCAGATGATTGTGTTCAAGAGAGCAATATAATGTTCTCTAAACCTATCGACAGCTGTGTCCTCAGGCCAGATCACGGGGGCACAGCGATTTAATCAACTGAAAGGAAAAAGAACCTAATGGCTCCATCCATCCAAACAATGGTGGATGAAATTATTGATTAGTTTCAAAGAGAACAGACCACAATTTGTTTGGTGCTTTATCTTTCATTGGACTGATGGCACTGTATGTACAATATAAACTAAAAGACATAAAAAAAAAAAAAAAATTATTGTGTGAATCAGCTGTTTTGTGTTTGACTTTTTTCATATCAAACAAATTTATCTGTTTTAAATGTACAGTTGTCTACTGCTTATCTATCTTGTAACCAAGTTTGGTTTAAAGTGTTTCCCAATTTTATTTTCTGGGTCCCATATTTTAAAAGTCACAAAACTTTGCGACTAAAGTCAATAGAAATTATACTTAAATAAAGGTGTACTTGACCATTATTAAACATTGATGAGGATATTGTATTGTTGACCGAGTGATCTCTGAACAATTGGTATTACTCAAGTTTTAAACAATGAAAATTTAATTGAACAGTAATTTAATCACCAAAAAACATATCCATAAGTAGCCTATTTGGACATAAGGTGGAACCCATTTATTTTTCTTTTCAACATTCAATTGAACCAGCAATATCGGAACAAAATAATCAATAAAATAATTACAAAAAGAAAGACAGGAGGGAATGCTAACATTAAATACATAGGCTATAATTAAATATACACTATTTAAAAAATAATCAGAGGCAGTTTTTAAACTGGTTGGATGCCATTAGCTGTTGCGATGACCGGGAACTCCTGGGTAACATGATATGAGACGACCCATAAAAAAAACTTTAGTGACCCACCTGAGGGTCGTGACCCAGTCTTTGGGAAACAATGAGTTACGATGTCCATGACCTGGGACCCTGCTCGTTGGCTAGCCTGATGCTAAATGATAAAAATAAAGGTTATCTCAGTTTACATTACTAGTTGTGGGCCACATGTGGGTGGTTCATGGGCTGAAAGTGGCCCGTGAGCCTTCTTTTGTCTTTTACTAATTTTAAATATTTGGAAAGCCCGCAATTTGGTCCTCAAACCAATCTGGGAGATTTTGAGACTAAAGCAAGTTATTTTGGTATACTGTGATAGAGCAGGAGAGTGAGATTATGGGTTGCGAAAGTCTGAAGGTCCCACTAATGTGGAAGATGCTTTCAACTTTGCTGAAGTAAAGGATCATATGAAGTCAGACCAGGGCATCTCGTAGGAAATCATTGAAGATAGACTTGCAGTGGTTCCTGAAAAAATGAAGCGCAAGGAATCATGAAGGTAGTGCCAGATTGTGCATACGGAAGCTAGAACAGATGGAATTTCATGAGTGAAACCTGGAGACAGATCTTGGAAATGTGTGATTTTGAATGAGTAATCAAAATACAAGAGCTAGAAAGTGTTGCACTGAAAGCATAAAACAATCAGGCACATACTTTAGTTTCTAAGTTGCCTGAAGGCTAGCAGGCGTATTAGCTGTAGGAATAAAGTGACAATGATTGAACTACTTCAAATTCAACCCTTTATTTGGTCAAATCTGGAGAGCTAATTTCCTTTTTTGAGTATGAAGTTATTAAAGAAAAAACCTTGGCTGAAAAAGCAAGACTGAATAATAAAAAAAAAACAGCAATGAAACTTATTAAGAGTAGAAAAGAGTATGAAAAAAAGTCTCCAATTAACAGTAATTCTGTTCTTACAATAGACAAACAAAATGGAACAGGCACAAACTTCACCCCTACAGTAATTAACCAAAGAAGAGATGATGACAATAAAACTCACTGGGGACACAGAAATAGAGTTGGTCAAAAGAAAAAAAACAGTATGAAACAAAATTGTGCTCATAGGTAAAAAAAATAAAATAATCCAGCATCGCCACAGGTGGGAAGAACCAATTATGAAGAGCAAAGTAAATAAGGCCTAGTTGACAAATAGGGAAGCAAAATTCATGCCTGTGGAATGAATAAGATATAGCTGTCTCCCATCTTAGACAGGACGGTAATTGATCCTTGCACAAAGTTAGGGATTTGGATTTGGCCTTAATCCTAATGGCAAAAATGGAGTTGGTGGGGTTTCACAGTTTTACAGGGTGTACCCCATGGCATAATTGTTGTCTCTTTTTCATTTTATTTATAAAGGATACAAATAAAAGAAAAAAAAAAGAAAAAAAGTCAACTATAGTTTAAGACACATTCTACTAATAAAACCATTTCCACTGTATAAAAAAATGTCATTATATGCAGAGGGTTTCTACTCTCTCTTTTTTTTTTTTACAACTGTGTTGTTAAAACAAATTTAGTTCCAACCCTATATTCATTGCCAACCGACTTGTTGTTTTTGAAGCCAAACAACAATATCCTACAGGGGTTGCTGATCGTGAAATAGTTGGCAGTGTCCCTGAACAGCTCCCTTTGGGATTAATTAATGTCAATTAAATATTGATGGGCAATTGGAGTGGTAAAAACAAGGTAGTGGATGTCTCTAGGAGCACTGTCAGCCAGTAAACATACAACATGGTAGTGGCCTCAACTTATCAAAATAAGTGAGACAATTTTAGTATACCTTAATTAATGAAAATCAGCGCTTGTAAACAAGTCCCTGAAGACATGTAACTGGTCTCTATGTTAGCCCTCAGAGGTTGTCAGTGTGTTTCACTTCATGTCCCGTTTTTTTGGTTATGTTTTTATTTTTAAATCCTAAACCTGGGACATTGTCCAAGCGCAAATTTTTGTTTTTGTCTTTGAATATACTACAAAGACAAGTAAAGACATTATGTTAAATGAAAAATAAAAATTCAACTGATTTGATTTATATTCAACAAATTTCCTGACCTAAACTGTGAAAATGTACTACTGTACAAAAGTGGTCTACACTCATACAGAAATCTAAAACACAAATAAACACTTTGTATAGTCAGTGTATGTAAAGCTGCTCGCAGAGCCGTATTGTTCGGGGAGCAAAGCAACCGCTTTGTTTTCTGTAATGATTTATCACAGCGGAAATGTAAAATTCATTACGTCTGAGACACAATAGATTTCAGTTGTTTTTCTAGGCCATTTACTCGGATAATTATAAAAATGCTCTGTTTTGAGAGAGCATGTGATTTGTGTAATCTCACCATTGGGAATATGTTGTAGGTTAGGACATGTGATCGGAATACCTCAAAATAACATATTGTTCTACAACCTTGAGCCCATGCCATTTCCATTTTTTTTTTTTTTTTTTTTTGGTGCCAGTGTTTAGAGCGAGCCTATTGGTTACCTCGCAATACTGCTAGTCTGCTGAATAACTATTTATTAGGACACGTTAAGACCCTTGCATAAGTTTTTGCACATGTTTCTAGACCTTTCTGACCAAGGATTATTAGTGCGCAGAATTTTAGAAAACTGGGGAAGGACTTAACAAGAGGTTCCACTGGTAGAACACTGGTATTACATTATTTAAAAATAGTGCTACCAGTATACATGTTCCATTCAGCCCTTCCATAAGTCATACATGAAAAGGGGTTTCAACCACTGGTCCTTCTGACCAGTACTAGTCAGTGGGACATTTGGTATGGGGCTGCAGCAAAAGAATGCATAATTTACTTCATTAAAAGAGAATGTGGTATCTGTAAATTTTTCTTCAAAATATTGCATTTTTCAGACTCAAATACTAACAGAGTAAATGTACCAAGCCTTAAAAAATATTTTAATGCTTCAAGATCAGGCATGGGCAAAGTACGGCCCGGGGGCCGGGTGTGGCTCATTTGTCTATTTAATTCGGCCCGCTAAACTTGTCCAAATTATGTTATTAATTTCCATTATCAATGCCCGCATTTCTCCAATAGATGGCGTAGAAAAGGTTGAAGCATTTTAGCATGACTTTTACACGTTATTTGTTTTAGTTCATACAAACTCTCCATCGATCTGCTCTTGACCCGGCACCCCTTGTCAAATTTTAGGACCCATTGTGGCCTGCGAGTCTGTTCTAGATGTATAGAAAGATTAGAGTACTGTCAAGAACACCACTCTTCATATCCACACAGTATATGCATAAAATAAATGAGGCCATAAGGAGGGGCGCTACCAGTCCACGATACCAGCTGACCAGTCCTTGAGACAAAAAAGGTTGGGGACCGCTAATGTATGTACAGACTCCAGTCATTGGTCTGTACATACAGTTTGTCCCTAAAGCATTGGTACATTTTTTTTCTTTTCAGCCTGAGTGGGCAGCAGGCTTCACAGTTCACAGATGAATAAAAATGTATTCAGCTAGCTAAGAGAACAGATTATCCATATTCAGTGACTCATCCCACTTCAGCTTGTTATGGTGGCTCGCTAAATAAGTCAGTGCAGCCACTTCTTCCTGCTTGGTAGGCTGAATACATTCTCACCACTGGAGTGGTATTATTATTAATAACTTCACTAACGTTATGTTCTATGCGATGCCCTTAATAAACTACATGTATTTGATTCACGTGTAACATTAGAACTCACTTGGTACACTGTTCCTTACCAGTGTATGTGATTAGCGTGATCTTTTCAGGCCTTCTTTGTTACTGTCTTAACTCTCTGTCTGTGTTGCAGGCATCAATTTCTAAAGTGCTCTGAGGTGAATCAATAGGAATGCTACAGATTAGGTAAAAACAAAATAATAACAGTGATTTATTCTTTGTGTTTTAGTTTAATAGCTATGGTTAATACCCTATTATTTATTTGAATATTTGACTCAATATCGAAAACTTTTTTTGGCAGTTTTTTTTTTTTTTTATCAATTCTGATATGTGATGTGTGATTTTTTTTAACCCAATAAAACAGTGTTTCCCAAGCTTTCTTTCTGGGGACCTATATTTTAAAAGTCACAAACCATTGCGACCCAAGTTCATAGACATTATTCGTAAACTCGGAGACTAGGAAACATGATACGAGACGACCCAAAAAAAATCTCTTGCAACCCACCTGAAGGTTGTGACCCAGTCTTTGGGAAACAATGCAATAAAACACATGACAAATACTGGCCATTTAGCTTTATTATGTATTTTTCATAACATATTAGTCTCTAAAAGACACAAAAATGTCTAGTGGCATCACTGCTCTCTTCTGGTCAGTGGTCATGTGACATGAATGGAATGGTAACCTGGGAGTTATTGCAGCACAAAAGTCTGTATGAAGTAAGTTACCCTAAAAGATGTGGATGTGACATTAATTAGTATTGATACCTTATGAGAGTAGTCGATACTCCATTGATACTCATTTGAGTATATGATATGTTATATATCGATACCCAAGAATCAATACTACCATCACTAATACACATTTCCATATATTTTCATCTTATCCTATACCCTTATATTTTTGACGAAGTAATGTAAAAAATAAGCTGCAAGGCCTGGTGAATATTCTTTTCATTTCATCAAAACACCAGCCTTTAAAAAAATCTTGCGACTCCAATGATTCATAGAGATTTAGGTCGAAGAGCAATTATAAAGATTAAAACAAGGATATGAAAAAAAAAACAACACACAAAGGCAGGGTCAAAACAAAGTGTTCTGATTGTGCAATGATTTTTGAATACAGATAAAGCGTTGGCTACAAAAAAGAAAAGACTCCAGACCCTCACTGGATGTGTAGCTTCACTGGACCCTCACTGGACTAGTGCCAAGAATAACTAACTAAAGTAATAAATATTAAAACGTGTCTGATAATAATGGTTTACATATGGGGAGAACTGATTATTGTCATTGACAGTAGGATTAGGCCTGTAAACCCAACAAAAGCGCAGGATTATCTGGGGAGATCATCACTTTCGAACAGCCTTCAAATCAGTAAATCTCAGGCAGCAGTTGACAAGGTGGCCAGATCTAGCTCGGCTGGGTCAGATATCATCCTTTATCCTTACCCTAAGTTGTCAGAGTGGATACGTTAGCAGCTGGATATTATTAAAACAAATTGCTTTTCATTGTCACCTACCTGTGAGAGGTTTATAAACTCCAGCTATCAGTAGATTTACAAAAGAAAATTATGATATTTTTTGGGGAAACGTCATTGTTTGGACATTTTTTCAGGATAGCAAGTACACTAAATTAAGAACATTTATACAAACTTGATTCAAATATTTATTTATATTTTATGTGGGGAGATCCTTGGTCCACAATGTCCTTGATTTGTTTATTTGTGTTACATTTGAGATTAGTACGGTCCAAGTGGGATCTTGGTCCACAATGTCCTTGACTTATTACGGCATACTACGGCATATTTTGGTAGTAAATAAATAAAAAACAAGCAGACATACTGTAAGTAAACATATATATAATGTATACTACAACTACATTCACACACTCTAGTTGTGGCCTTTGATTGTACGTAAATCATAATACTTGTTTGTTTATTTGTGTTATATTTGAGATTAGTACGGTCCAAGTGGGAAAATTAACATTTTTGTAGCTAAGTGACGGCACCGTTACAGCTCGTTGAGTTAATGGATATTTTATAATACACATTAGATAAATCTCTAGGAGAAACTGTCTAGTTAATATTTAAATATTGTGCATTAATGTTAACTTGCTTTGGGAAAAAAAGAGTTAGCTCTACATATGTAAGTGTAATGATTCCTTGGTGTACCACTGTACTTAACCAGAGTTGGGGGTCTTATTTAGGTACACCAAGCTCTGTGCTTTGAGCCCAGACTCGTGAAAAAAAAAAAAATTGAATTTGACCCTCACAAATGTTGGTTTCATTTAAAAATAAATAGGGAAAAAAAGAGTTACCTCTACATATGTAAGTGTAATGGTTCCTTGGTGTACCACTGTCTTAACCAGGGCTGGGGGACTTATTTAGGTACACCAAGTTCTGTGCTGTGAGCCCAGACAGAAAAAAAAATACTAGAATTTGACCTTCCCAAATGTTGGTTTCATTTAAAAATAAATAAATAAAATTATATTTTTATTTAGACCACGATTACTGCGATTTTCTAGGATGTGCTAAAAGAAACAAAAGGTCAGCTTTGAAAATACAGATAAACCAAGATCTGTCATCAGTTAACAGCAATGACACAATTCCTCAAACACTAGACTTGTCAGGTCTGTCTGTTCCTGCTGTCTGCTGTGTGGGGTAATCGGTTATCACACTCGCCTGTGTCTGCAATTAGCCTCACCTATGTCACCTGGTACTCCCTGTATATATATACCCCTCTACCGCACTCTTGCCTTGTGGGATCATTAAGTAAGCGACTGTTCTTGTCTTTCTATCCTGGTGGGGTCGTTTTTCTGACTGGGCACAGGCTCCTGGGGACCTGCAACCCCGTGGGGTCTAAAGTTGAGGTCCCCATGGGCTGACCTATCGCAAACGCTTTAAAACGTTGTCTGGATGTGCCCCTCCTTTTTTTCTCTGAAGTCCCCATCCGACA
>NC_024309.1:1175194-1189395 GCF_000523025.1 Cynoglossus semilaevis | reverse complement strand
GACCCAAGTCCGCTTCCTTAACCACTAAGCCACCATTGCCCCCAGATAAGAACCAAGAGGAATAAAAGACCTCAGGAATTCAATATGGGGGATAATTGTAAGCTAAAGATTTTAATAAAAAAAGCAAATACCACATTCCCTATTATACAAGGTGTGCAAATGGCTAACTTTGGGGACTCCAAGTGGTTGTGTCGATACTGTTGAGGCCAGCAGGCCTCGATGAAGCTAAGTAAGAAGCAACTACTGTTTAAACATCACAGCAACATTTTGTTTTTAACAGGAACCATAATTACCATTTCACTAAAAAGTTATGATGATGTTTGCAAGGACAACAGAAGAACAGTCTAACAAACCACACTTTAGGGACACCATAAAATATGTCATGGGGTACAACTCATCAGCCAATATTTTACTAGAGAGTGCTCAGAGTCTCTACTTCTAGACCCGAAGCTATTAAAAAAAACACCAGGTTTTACTTTGCTGACCCAGCACCAAATTAGGCTGACAACAAAAATGGATAGTTTTGGAAGACTAAGTAATCTACGTCTTAGTGAGTGGTGTAGTCTAATTGTGCTAGTGACAAAGAAAGATTGACCTCGATTTTGCATTGTATTTTTGTTAAAAAAATTGTTGGTAACTGCATAGTCTTTGTATGGTTAAGGAATTGACAGCTTGCATGTTTCCATTTGATATGCTCTTTCTGGCATCTGTCACCATGGGCTGATCCTTGGAAAACCAAAGGGTTCATCTACGTTTAGAATTTACCTGCAAGTCTTAGTGGACTAGAGCATCTGGACTTACCATCATTTCACATTTGGCCTAAAGCAAGTAGCAGTACCTAGGTTTAACCACAATTGGAGAAGGTAGAAGTAAGCTGATTGGTTTTCTAGGCCTGCTTAGTTTTCAGCAACCATTTGTACGTGATATTTAGTTCTACACAGACTTTGAGAAGCCTTGGGTGGGCCTGGGAACAGTGCTGCAGCAGGAGGTGGAGTAAGACTAGTGATAGTACTGTGTTTAAAACTACTGGTCAGGTGCTGACATTCAGTAATATCTGCTCAGACAAGACTTAGAAGAAACCAAGCATCAACCTTTCTGGTGTATTTTTCACGTGTGGTGTCCACCTTGTTACCCTTTATTATTCTTTGTCAGACTCTGACAAAAAGGAAGTTTAAGTTTGTGTCTTTAGATTTAATTTAATTAACACAGGGTTGTGTATGTGTGAAACACCTGTCCTTCCCTTAATTCTCAGGAGTCCCTGGTTCATTACACACTTTCTGACATTTTAGGTCCCCACCTTACCCATGGTGCTTCCCCTCCCCCACCTGTTCATTAACTGGTTTGGCGCCTTGATAAAAGTTCGTTTGCTTTTAAAACGATGCGGCCCAGGCGTTTTACTCTCTCCGTGATTAATTGGGGCGGTGTTTGTGCGGTGGGTGTGGTGTCACAAATCCATCGCTCTTCTTCACGCGTCACTCGAGTCGGCAGTAGTGATGTTCGATACCACCAATATCCTTTCCGATCCGATACCGAGTAAAATTCGGGCTGGTATCGGCGATACCGATATCGATACCGATATTTTATCATTTGTCTTTTAAATAAAAAACGGGATTATGTTTTGTTATGTTATGTTATGTTGTGTGTGTGTGTGTGTGTGCGTGCGTGCGCGCGCTGCCTTTGTGAGTGCTTTATGGTTGAGTCGAGCCTTTTGTTGTAGCTGTTCCTCGTCGTTCCTAAGCAAGTCTTTTGCTGTGCTCAACTCTGTTCGTGTTCTCAGCTCTGCTCGACTTTGCCTATGCTTCTGTCCTGGATTTTGGAATTTTGAATCTTGAAATAAACTACCTGCAGCAGTCCTGCATTTGGGTCCTGCCTGCTTCCTGCCATGTCGATGGTCAATCATGACAAGACTTTACTTTTTTTTTCAGACCATTAAAATATATTTGAACAATAAATCTGTGAACTTAGTTACGTCTTCTGGTTATTCAAATGTAGCTATTAGCTAGCGGCAAAATATAGATAGACTACGTGTTCTTCGGTAAGTCTGCAATACTGTCATCATAAAGTAATCTCCATTTTACAATACATAGACTAAATAGACTAAATATAATACAATATTACAGTCTGAATTCTGCAATTATAGCCTGACAAATAGGTCCCCACACCACAGTTAGTTGTCCACCTGTCTGCCTTTCTTTAAACCCTGGTAATTGCTAATGACTAGCTTCTCTTCGGGGATAATCAAGCATCAAACATAAAAGTTACAGTTTGTCCGTTACACACTATTAATCCTCATCTATCTACTCACAACATTATTGGACTAGACTGTACACTCAGATACTTTGTGCAGGAAATGTTAAGGGTCTGGGCGTAGGGACAAACTTTGTGTGCGTAACAAACAGTCATGTAGCAGATGGACTATAAAGTTCACTGGAATTCGTATTTTCCTTTTTTTATTTAGGGTTCTCTGTATAACATTGTTTTAGAGTGAAACGTTCAAAGTGTAAAAATTAAAGATGCCATCATGACAATATAGCTTATCTGTTCATAGCACATCTGTTCATAAAATGTATATACACCATAATAAAATAATTAGTAATGCTCTGTTCTATAATTTGAATGTTTTAGTACATTATTGTTTGACCTACTGTTCATCTAATTCTCTTACAAAAATATTCATACAGAAATGTAGGTGTAGATACTTTACTGTACTGACATCAAATCTAAAACTACTCAAAATGATCAAATTCAAGGTTGGGTTGGAAAATAATACAGTACTTCTCATTAACATAGTAATAAGTGCATGTCTTGGACGATGGAAAAAATTATGTTTAGTGCCAGAAAAGCAGTTTTGGCTAAAGGCAGGCATTTCAGGGTGCTAACATGCTAAGGCCAGTGGTTCTCAATTATTTTTTGTCGTGCATCCTCTAGGGCACAGAATATTTTTTCACACCAAACCCCCCCCCCCCCCCCCCCCCCCCCGAGTGGGCCACCAGCCGCAAGCCAGACCTCCGAGTTATCACCTCACAGGGTGGAAAGAGCCTCATGCAGATGGTGAGCCTAACCATGCTTTGTTGGAGCATTTTAGTTATTATTCTGACCCACAATTGAAAATTATTCCACTTCTTATTAACCCTAAAAAGGTGTAAAATGAACCCCTTAAATAGGAAAGATATCATCAAGGATTAGCATGAAAAGCAGAGGAATACATGTAGGAAGTTGGCCAAACACAATTTTTAAATCATGGAGTTAATTTTGTAAAATAATCTGGATTGATGTTAAAAAAATGAATACTTAAAGTAGTCGCTCATTACTCATTTTAAAATTGATCTTATATGGGGTTAATGAATGACTGTCTCACTGAGGTATTTTCCATTGTAGACCATGACTCATTCTACAATCTTTGTGGTAAAAACACACCAAATTCGGCATAAAGCCCCTGTTTGACAATATAATTAGCGTAAAACCCAGTTGCCGCTTCAGTCTTGACGTTGGAAGTGGTAGCCGCCGCGAATTTTTTCCCCCCACCCCCCCCCCCCCCCCCTCATTAAAATACTATATAAGAACCTGATAATATGTGTTTTCTTATTTGTACAAACCACTGTATGAGTTGCTGCCACCTAATGACTGGAGGCTTGTTTATCGTTCAAGCATCACAGCTGCGGCACACTTCTGTCCAGTGTGCCATATTCCATTAGAAGCTGCTCACGCCCAACCCAGGGGGGGCTGCCCCACTATTTGAGAAGTACTGCTTTAGGGAAACCTGAAGGGAAACCCCCCTATCGAGTATGTTCAAGCCCAAAAGCTTCACTGAACTGTTTTAGATTGTTTGTTAAAAACCCTTTTTTTTAAAATCTTAATAAAAGTAGGCACCTTTTCTGCAAATGTACATAAAGTTTCTGTTTACTACTGTAACTAACTCCATACCACGGTGCTCAGTTTTATATTCCGTTCATTACGTCATTTACAGAGACATCTGGTGAAATCTTTTCTCTATTTTGCTCTCACTATGAAGAGGTGTTGTTATTGATTCCCCAGGTATTGTTTTCTGAATTGCAGCCCCCGTCTTAATACAATTGTCTCCCCGTCTCAGTTGGAGAGTCATTTACCTCCCTGTGTAAATAATCCGTGATTCGCCGCCCTGATCATCCGTATGTCTCAATCACCCTCCTGTCAATTAACTGGATTATAAAAAAAAAGAGAAATGATCAAGTTTATTTAAATGTATATTAGCCTACATTTTCCTTTAAGATGAAACAGTCACTTAAGTGAAATAATTTGACTCCATATCTGACCTCACTGCTGCTTTGTAGTTGAAAACACTCTCCAACAATCGCCCTGAAAAGGTCTAACCCACATCTTTAGCAAAATTCCTTGGATATAATATCCATATATAGATACAGTTCATGGAAATATGTTAGCACGCTAATGTCCTGATATTTTGATTGTTTACCTGATGCTAGGGCCATGGTTCTCAATTTAATTTCTGTCATGCCCCCCCTTGGGGACAGAAATGTTTTCACGCTGCTCGTCCCCCACTTTCCCACAAATTGAAATACAATACAGAACCTGGTAACATGTATATATTTTATCTGTACAAACCACTGTATGAGTTGCTGCCACCTAGTGATTGGAGGCTTGTTATCATTCAAGCATTACAGCAGTGGTACATGCCCTCGTACCCCCCCAGCACCTCACCGCACCCCCCTCACTATTTGAGAAGTACTGTATTAGGGCAACAGAAAAATTGATTTGAGTCACACATGTCATCATCATCTGAGTGGAGATGAAAGGTTTTGTTTTTTGTACTGTGTGTGGACACAGTCTCTACCTCTGATTGGCTTATGATGAAATTTTACCCTTGACTTAACCAATACTCAAAATCACATAAAATGATTTAATGACACTTGGCCTCGATGTCAACTTTACTGCAGGATTACTTCATGTGAAAAAAAAAAAAAAATCAAAACTCATCAATATTCTACCTGATGCCATCTAAAGTGCTTTTCCATTCCACTATTATGCCCTCCATCTAAAGCTTGTAAAACAGGAGTCACCAACTATATTTGTAGGGGGGTCAGATTTTTCCGAACACTCACCTTGGGGATAACACACAAAATAAAATAAAATAAAAATAAAAATGTCTTTCTAGCATTAGTATTTGATGTTAAAATGGTTTGATGGCTCAGATTGGACCCACGGGCCGCCAGTTAGTAATCACTGCTGTGCAATTAATTGTTGTTATAATAACACTTGCTAGAAATGTCTCCTTACATATGTAAACTCCTGTAAATTATGTTAAAAAGGATTAAAAATAGTTTATATCTGTTACAAATACTCACACTAAAGGATCCAATTAATTCAGTTGTAATTCTAATATGATGTAACCAGAGGAGATCTCCAGATCCCCTGGGCATTACAAATGTCACCACCAAAAACTACTTCAGTAAATGTATTAGTTGTTGAAATATGCTGATTAGCATTGCCCAGCAGGGAGATTTTGGGAAAAATATATTTTTTATGTCTAATTTTTTGACAGTTGATCCAATAGTTGGTAGCTCATTGATGTTTTTCTGCTTCTTAAACAGTGGAGTATTAATTTCCAACCCATTTCGGAAAATTGTTTAGTCATAATTTGAGATGAATGATCAGAATGAGAATTATTTTTGTCACTGTCTAGTCAATGGGCAACAAGTGTCAGGTTGGTGCCAGTTGAATGTAGCTCCCAAACTCAATTGTGCTAACGGGAACATTTGGTGAGAAAGGGTAAATGTTCTCAAACAAAGGTAATCCAAAGTAGTTTGTTATTAATTGTATTTTAAACCTTTGTATGTTTTTAACTTTGTAAAAACATTTTTTTTGTTTTGGGAATAGGTCACTTTACTTTTACTTAAGTACAATATTACTCAAGTACTTCACTACATTGGAAGAGAACCATATACTGAGTAAAAAAATAAATGTGGAGAAAAACAATCTGTGTTAACTAAGAGACAATTGTGTGGGTGTGGGAAGTCCCCACTATTGTAATGTAGCTAGATAACGTTGACTTGAATCTGAACAGTGCAGACTGGATGTATAGCCTGTCCTTTTTTGCATCAAGTAATTTAAAGTAACTAAGTAACTTTTACTTAAATCCCTCCTTAGGGATAGGGTGTATTTCACCACACCTCCATCCCACCTTTCTGCAACGACCCTTGTTACGAGTATGCAGCCTCCTTGAGGCTGAATACCAGAAGTTCCCAGTAGTTTATTTTTGGATAAAATGACCTGGATGACTGAGAAGTCATTTTAAATAAAGTATTTTTTTTACTTTTACTCGAGTAGATTTATAGATGGTACTTATACTTGAGTAGATATATTTATATTTTTTTAGTACTTTTTCCACCTCTGACCATTAGCTAGGCATGACATACAGTTAAACAGTTATTAAATAGACCGAGGTAAAGAAGACTATTTTCAGTGAAAATCCTGATAATATTTCTTGAGCACAAATTAGCATTAAATTGATGGAGCAGCGAAAAAAAAAAAAAATCAGAAAAGGTCATACATTTAACATTTTGAGAGCCCTAATCAATTAGCAAGTTAAATGTCAGAGGTTTTAAGTTCAATGTTTGATGGGAAAAGCTAATACTAACGGTTTCATAATTGCAAAAGAAATGCCGTTGGTGAATTTATATAAATTTAAGAATCATGTTTGAATCATCAAATAGTACCAAAAGGAAGTGTGACAGCATCTACAGTAAACAAACAAGATAAACAATTAAAACTGGAAGCTTGAAGTGACATCTGACATTTTTCAGTTGTCTCATTACAAGTGTATTCAGATGTCTTAATAAAAAGTAATTACTTAGTACACTGAGGTTAGTAGATCATAATAAAAAGTGTTCTTTCTGTATTTCTATAGGCTTTATATAACCATTATCTCTTGTCACGTTCAATCATGCATTTCATCTCCATCTTTGAAACTGCTCCTATACCAACCATGATTTATTCATCCTGTTTTCAGGTCCCATTCCACTATAATTTATATACTTTGAGATACCACGTTTTTCATCCTAATGGAGGTCATAATGTTTCCAGAGTTACTCCATGAATCGGCTGGAGCTGAGGGTGACCCGCCGGGTGATAAACAGCTGATTGGAAGCGCCAACAGCACTTTGCTAAACATCAGTCATTGTTCAGTTCATTTGGCTGTGTTGATTCAGGTCTCTCTTGCAGGTCAGATACTTCAGGGAAGGAAATAAAAAAGAAAATACATAAACATTTCAAATGTATTTCCAAGACCTAGTCTTTAATCCCACCTCAACCCTGTTCCCCCTCCCCAGGAACATCAAACCTCATCTCATCTCCCTACCACCTGACGGCTCTGCTCCACTTTGCTTCGTTTACTGGCAGAAAATTGCCGCAACACTAGATGACACGTCATAAAACCAATAGGAAATTACATGCAAATTGCTGCACATTCTTGGTGCCAAGCCGGAGGATGTCTTTTCTCTGTTGACATACCCTGAACTTTTTCAATGGCTTAACTTCTGCAAAGAATGCGTTTAACACAAAAAAGACAATGCAAAAATGTTCAACTTCAAGAGGCTTGATATCAAAAACACAACTAGTTCTCAGAGTCAGAGTCAAAATAAATACTTAATAAACACATGAGGGGTATTGCAAAACAGTAGAACAAAGACAGTCAGGATAACTGGGCAAGTGTGGCTAGGGCTAGTTTGATCACTAAGCCAAGATGAAAAAGCGCAGTTATGTCAAGCCTGGTGTAGATATTCTGGATAAGTGCATGTTCACGGCCTTGTCATATAGACTTCAGAATCGCAGAATGGGAAAATGGATAACAGCCACAAAAGAGCTCCTAATGGAATTGTATGAAAGGGTTACACACATACAATACCAGTGCAATCTTTTCGCTGTTGAAGTATCAGAACAGGGTTTGCTTTAACACTGAAAATGTAATTGTATTTCTTATTGAGTGTGTGTAGTTCTGCTGTAAAACACATTAATTCCTCACAGGATTGCCAGTTGAAATACCAGTGACTCTTCAATTAATCTTAGCCTGGCTGTTAGCCTGGTGAGGAGCAGTTACCATGGTAACTTGACAGGGTTAAATTTGACCTGCTTTCATGCAACTGACTTGAGGTTAAGTTCAGCCAGGATAACAAAGATATCCCAAATTAATCCCAAATCTTGGTTTTGTGCAACACCCCTATGGTTTGGTACAATTTTTTTTCTTTTTGTTGTTTTATTTATGTATATTTATCTTTTCATGCTCGGTGCAGGTGAAAAGACTACTTTAATTATTTTCTGTCACGCCCCCCCCCCCCCAAGGACAGAAATGTTTTCATGCTCCCTTGTGGCCCCCCAACCCACATCCCCGTGAATTAAAAGTACTATTGAGAACCTAATCACGTGTATATTTTATCTATATCTGTACAGAACCGCTGTATGAGTTGCTGCCACCTAGTGACTGGAGGCTTGTTATCATCCATGCATTACAGCAGTGGTACACTTATGTCCATATGTGCAATATTCTATTAGAAGCCCCTCACGCCCCTCTACCCCCAGGGGGGCCCACCCCACTATTCGAGAAGTACTGAGTTAAAGGAAAACAAACCTTTATGGTTTCTGTGTAATAGGCCGTCACACGTGGCAGCATTGGTCAAGCCAAATGTCAGTGTTCTGCCTGCAATTATGAGGGTCAGTGTTCACCATCACTGATCTTAAGGATGAAATGAACCATGAGGGTGGAATTGTGTAACCGCCTAGCCCTGCAAAATCGCATCGAGTCAACATTTTGCCAGCAGTGACAGCCAGACAACAAACAAAAGTTTATTTTTCAATTCATTTTATTGAGTCGTTCTCAGCTTTGACATGCCAAAGTGTTTGTTATTGTTTCACTGACCTTGTGTTGAGCAAAAATAAAAACAGAATTGAACAAGAAAACCTCAGACAGCTACATGTACAGATTATCCAAAAGGCGTAGCATATGAGTACTTGTTGATGCTCGGCCTTTTTTAGTCATAACAAATTACATAACTTTAATTTTATACACTGTAACTTGAATAGTTTTAATGCTTCCGCTAAGTGACAAAGATGTCTACTGGACTTGATCCCATGGAATTAGTGGTCTCTTTTAGTCAGTAGTCATGTGACAAAAACAAAGTGACACATGCTCTTTTTTCATTTATCAATCATTATTAATACTTTGTTAGCGTAATACCACTGCATCAATCTGTGACCCACAATAAAGCCATATAACGTGGCTCTATACTCCGGTGTACAGGTGCACAGACGCAAAGTGGGAATCAAACTCTCACCTCCTCTTGACCTTAGCTCCTAACTCAGACATCTGATTAAAAAAATAAGATCTTTCAATCCAGACATTTATCCTCGGTGCCAAAGGCTATTCATGATTGGCTTTAAAACTAGTGTCAGCTCCACTTGATTAGTTATGTCTGATTAGTATTTTCCTGCGCATGCAGGGCTGACGTTGTGCTGTTGATTTAGGTTGATGAGATTTAATCAAGCCAATCAATGAGCACCGGGAGGAGAAGAAGAAGGAGGGATGAGGCCTAAAGACAAAGTAATGAGTGTTCACTGCACTCATGCACTCAACGTGGTCTTAATTGACTATCTTTACTTTTGGGAAATAGATTCAGATATATTTTCTGTACATGTATACATACTGCATAGGTACAACAGATTGACAGATTGTGCTTGAAGACATTTTTCAAGCACAACACCCCTTCAATGCTGAGATGAAATTCAATGCAAGTATAAAAAAAAGAAGATAAACCCAAGGAGATCCTTGACCTTAAGACTACTCTGTCTGCATGGCGCTGCTATCCGTGACAAATGCATAATGATCAGAGCGATCGGTGTATTTTTGATGAGGAAGACATGATGAAATATCCTGAAATTCTATTGGAGCCTTGTGTTTTTTTCCATAAAGTCAATTTTCTGATTACAAGGAATTGAGTATGCAGTTTTGAGCCCACCCCCGCAATCTACAAAGCACTTTTTCACTCTGAATGGTGTAGAGAATTTCTCGTGTCGTCGGCGTCTCTCTGTGCAGACAGTTCCGGGACCGTCTAAGAGAACCTCACTCTTTTCAATACATATTAAGCCGTACGTCGATGATATTGATTGGTTTTTGTGATAGATTTAGTTCTAACTGGAAATTGAAGCTATCAAACCAAAGGATTGACTAAATGTCGCATTCCCAGCGTACATAAGTACAACACAGATTTTATTTTACCTGGTATTTGTAAATTCTGTCACTTGTAATTATGATGTTGGATTATATATTAGATTTCTGAAATTTGTTTAAATAGGAAATATTTGGAACGTAAATTTCTTATTTTTTTTATGAATCAATGTTAGTGTTATTTTAAAGCTTATAACATAGCTAAAGTAAAATATTGTTTTAAAGCATAAAACATAGCTTATATATAATTTATAGCTTATAACTATTATGTATTGAACAACAAAATCCTGACACATTCTTTTTGATTTTTAGGTAGCACATGGGTTTCGTTTTCTTTTGTTTATAAGATATCCTGGCATCGACAAAGCACTCTATGAGCTATTTTTGATTTTAATATTTTTTTCCGGATTAGCTGTGTCCCATTTTGTGCCTCAATGAAAGCGTATTTTTTTCATCTTGGATAATAGAATTTGTGAAGTAAGTGAAACTGTATTGTGATCTCAGTCTTTTGTACTACTTCCATGTTCTCGGATTTCTAAAAGCAACAAGCAATCTGTGATAAAAAGTATTTCATGCAGTCAGGCACTGGCGGCTTTTGTGTGGATGACAGGGGTTTTTTTAAAAATAAAAAACATAATGAAATATAACTTTGATTGATCCAGGAATCCATTTATTTCAGCTTTAAAGTAAATCCATTCACAAAAGCTGCCATTACGACCAGGCTCTGTTTCGAATCAATTGCAGCCATTTGAATGAATATTCTGTGCATTGGAAGGAACGGATGCAAGTTTATGATTGAATGACCAGCGTGCATCGATCAGAGCAGGAGATAACGTGAGTGTTTGCTTTAATTATTCTTTATTGATGCCAGCTGGGATAATTACCACATCAAAACGGTCAACGCTGGGGATTAAAGTTCTCGCTGTAGACTTTTGTATGACAAATGATATACAGTACTGCGAGTACTGTAAGTTCTCATAATTTGGGTTAAATATTTTTAATTAACCATTTTTTTTTCTTCTTGGGATTACATTCTTATAGCTTCACTCTTTGTGTGAGGTATGTTTATAGTAACACAACATAAATGTGTGTGGATATATATATAAAAATATATGTATACATGAATGTATAATGTATTCACATCTAGTTACTTAGTAAATGAAAGCTTGACCTTTTAGTTTAATTTATTGAATTTATTACAATACAGAATAAATCCATATCTTATTTGTGAATAAAAATATTAAATATTTTTACTTTACTGCCCCTTTGCATACGAGGAATATAAACTTGTAGTAAATGTACTTCACATGGGCTTGTAATGAGGGGCCATTTTGTGTACTTCTGGTGTTGACTTGTCGTTATGCTACTTTGATGGAAAACACATTAGAAATAACTTTAAAGTCATTCATATGGAGTGCGTAATGTCAACTTTGAACATGAACAGCCATTCAAGTCCGGGTGTGAAAAGGTGGTTATTGAGAGATACTGAAAAGACATGCAGAGTCCGCATTACATTTTTGTGTTTGAGCCTATACATTCAGAATTCATTATAATTTTCCATTCATCCAAAGGAATACAGATGGAAATCACTCGGGGAAACGGGGCGATGGCATTGTTCCCTGTTTATATGAGCGATGTAAGGAATGTGATAAGAAGATTCTTTCACTGCCTTTTCTCTACTTTCATGAAAAGCACACGCCATGTTTTAACTTTGGCGCTGTCACCCCATGTGGGGTCACCTGAAATGTGTAGAAGTTGATAAAAAAAATTACTAATTCTTATTATTACAGCAGTTCCCCGAGATACGAAGATCTAACTTACAAACATTCGTAGATACGAACAACCGCTGTCTAATGTCGATAAATGTGTCATAAATGCGGTATTGCATTCGCAAGTTCATATTTTGAAACGCGCGCCATAATTGACTAGTTCTTCTTTCTGTCACAACCGACGCCGTGCAGCACCAACACTCATCTCCCTCACCTCGCCCAGTTTGTTCTTGCACACGTCTCTGCGAGCATCTCTCCGCGTTAGGCTTCGTACCCCCTTGGGTACTTTAACGTTTCCGTACAAGTTAACCTTATTTATCATGTCTCCCGCGAGGATCTCACTGTCTACGTATGCACATTGACTTCACTCTAAAAGACTTACGAACAATTCAGCTCACGAACAGCATCTCGGAACCTACTGAGTTTGTACGTTGGGCACTGTCTGTATTTAACTTGTAATTTAAACACCACATTTTTTTCACTTTCTTGAATATAATAGAGTTAAAATAAAATACAGTGTATGACAATATCTGAGCTGATGCATCTTGATTGACAGCTGTGTTCTTGTGACTGCTTAAGCGACAGCTACTTGCGTTCATGCACTTCAACCTGTCGAAACACAAACTTGCAGTCAGCAACAACCAACAGAAGAATGGAAAAATAGACACCAAAAGGAAAACAGTTTTCTTTAGTATGTTTTTACAAGTGTCACTGAAAGCAACAAAATGTCGGCTCTGTGGTAACAATCTGTCGCCTGAGAGTATGAAACCCACCAAGCTTAAACAACACTTTGAGAAAACAAATAAAATCATGTTGGCTAACAAAGATCTTTTTTCACTGTGGCAGTTTGAGATGCTGCAGTAGCTCCTTTTTTTTCACAATTCGTTGTTTGAGTGATTGTTCTGTGTTATATTCAGTCTAAATGTACATGAAGTCAGGGAAAATAAAATGTCACTATGGGTACTAATGTGGCTACTCTGTACATGAGGTCTGGGATCAATAAAGTATCTATGTATCTATGTATCTATCTATCTACCTATCTACCTACCTACCTATCCATCCATCCATCCATCCATCCCTCCTTCCCTCCCTCCTTCCTTCACTCTCTCCCTCCATCCATCTATCCACCCACCTATCCATCCATCCATCTATCCCCTATCCTATCGGAATTCCACTCCTACGGTGCGACATAACTTGATTTTCACAGACCTCACATACTGTACATACGTAGCTATGTCACTCACCTATGGTAACACACTTAAATTTGGGAGCCATATTGAGTGAGAAAAGTTCCCAAAAAGCAACACAAACAAAAGAAAAAAAACATGTATGATATACAACCGACAAAGTAAATTACGTCGTTTTCAGCACATAGCACTGCATTTGTCCGCTCCATTCGCCAGGTAGTTCCCATGAAAAACGTCTTGTAATGCCATACATCATCAAACGATGGCGCAAGACTTTCTTAATAAATTAGAGTGATAAGAGTGATTGCGACAAAACCTTGACACGTCATAGGTCGACAACATCATAAACCGAGGCCGCCTGTAGTTAGAATACAGTATAGCAAATATGATCATTCTAGAAAAAAAAAAGTCCCTGGGGTTGCCCGCAATTTGTGATGTCAAAATAATGGTTGCAAAAAAGGTTTTAAAACTCATGCACGTATATGAACAATACTGTCATGATTTAAACCGGTAATGACCCAAATGCAGGCTCAGACCACGTTAAGTGAGAAACAAGGATTTACTTTCTAATTCAACAGGAATCACTAAGAACAATAGTTCAAGTCAATCTGGACGTTAGCTACCACGGTGGCTGAACAAACAATCTGACGACCAGTGGGAGAAAGGCCAGGGTTTTTATGCCGTCAGAGTGATGGGTTGATTGAAGGCAGGTGCTGAGGAACGGCAGGTGTGCTTTGGTGATTATCCAGGCAGAGTCAGGGAAATGTGCCACGCCCACCACACAGACAGAGACAAGTGCACAACACAAGAATGGGGAAAACAAAGGGAAACACAGGGAAACACAGGGAACGACAGTCACGACTGTCATCGTGATAAATACATATTTTTACTTAAGTTATTTAAGGTGAAATTCTTAATGTTCTTTGACATTGTTTTTTAATATTGTTCAACATTATTTGTGCCTGAAGGTGTTATTGAACTGACTAAAATACTAAAATCTATGTAATTGTAATTCCCAGTGTGTTTACTGCCCAG
>NC_024309.1:1172893-1175151 GCF_000523025.1 Cynoglossus semilaevis | reverse complement strand
ATTAAAATGAAATAAATTGCATGAGCAGAAGTAGTTATGTTGCTAAAGATACCTAACTAACAACATTTTTATTAGTTATATTTAGGGAATACAGATGCAATTATTTGACTATGTCCTTACGGAAACATAATAATAAACCATCGTGGAAAGTGTGAAAACTTTTCGTAAACATTTTCTCTTCTCATCCTTAGGGAGTCTACTCACAGCCCAAGGTTTATTTTGTCAATTATTTTTAGAAGTAAAAATTCCGATTTCTTTTTTAGACAATATCAGTACCAGAATGTTTATTTCTGAGATCTCCACAAAATCGAGTCTTTAGCTTTTTTTACCAACTTTAGGTGGAAGTGTACAGTTGTTGATGAAAAACTTACAAAACAAAATATTGATTAGTAAAGGCGACCCGGCCCCGGATAAGCGGTTGATGATGGATGGATGAATGGATGGATGATTAGTAAAGGTTAAATCGGTTAAATATTTAAAACATTTAATTATAGTACATTGCTGAGTTCTGTCTACGTCCTTCCCTACCACTTTATCAGTGGGACTGTTTAACACAAATAATGCTTTCAGATTTTTTAATGTTAAATATAGAAAGTCCTAGAATTTAGATTGAGCAATACAAGTCCTTGACCTACTTCGGTTTCTCAGGTCTGTTCCTATGGTGCGACATAATCATCTACACTAATACAGTAGTATTTTCATAATCCAGGACATTAAACCATCAGAAGAGTCTGACTTATGCTTGGGAGCATAATATGGGCCTGAAAGTTCCGTCGGCTCCACTTGTGTACTAGTTCCCATGCAAATTGGACTACAAATACTGTTTTACAACCAACTTGCTTTCCTTTCACGAATTATGCTTCGATTCACAAATGCACACATAGTACGAATTCCGCCACTACTAACCCTGCTCATTTTTGCTCAGAATCACTCAGAATTCTTGTCTACCTCCTCCACCATCACATTATCCGCTCACTGTGGTGAAATGTTTGCACCATTAATCAACATCTGCGACCCACAGCCTGCTGACATGAGACCCCTCTTTGAACAAGCATCACATTAACTTAGTCAAAGATCATATCCTGTTTGACGGCCGAGAAGTGATGCGGCTATCTACAGCACAAGTGGTCGTAGCAACATTTGGTTCTTGGTGTTTTTACAATTGTCATCATTTCAATTTAGCACTGTGACATCTCCCATAGTTTTTTTTTCTTTAGTAATTGCCTATAAAAACCTTCCTTCACCTAAACAAAACAACTGTGGGAGAATATATCACCTAGTCGTAAAATGATGCTTACCCCGAGGTGGGGAGAAAAAGGAGCGGGACCACTTTATCTAACAGCTACAGCTGAACGTTATCTAAACACCACAGAACACTGCACTCGTTTCCTTTTTCCTGCAGCCACGGAACAGAACAGAAAAATTAACGAGTGTTAAAAAGCTATTTTTAATAGGTGACATCCACTTCTGCCGAGGTGACTTGGTCACTTGAACTTTTAGTCAAGTGGAAGTTAGTACTTCAGTCACTGCTGCCGGGAAACCAGAAGAACTAATCGCAAACCATTTATGTCATCCATCTATCCATCCATCCATCCATTTTCATCCGCTTATCTGTTACTGGGTCGTGGGGGCAGCAGTCGCCACCCATATCACACTGCACCGTACCAACCCCCCTGGAACCTTCCTGCGGGTGGTGAGTCCACTAGAAGGTACCAACCGCTCTAACCGGGATTCGATCTTGCCCAGGAGGTGAACCCTGGAGAGATGTTGCCTCTGGGCCAAAGCGCCACACCATTTATGTCAGCATACCAATGGTTAAAAATGGGTTTTGGTAGCCTTCTGGAAGACGGAGCTAGTAGGAAAAAAAGTGCACATAAAAAAACTAAACTAAATTAAACAATTAACCGAATGGTGCATAGGGCAGAGTGCGTTTGCAGTGCGTTTGGTGCATTTGCAGATGCAAATGTGCAAATGGTGCAAAAAAGATGCAAATGGTGCATTTGCAGAGTGGGCTACATTTTGGGTGATGTGCACAAATGTGATGATTGATGCACAATAGCTGTACGATGAGGACCATTAGATGCGATGCACAGCTGAAACCTGAAAACTATTTAGATTTATTTATATCAATGGGTTTTTATATTTTTATTTTTTCAATTGCTGCAGTTGAATGTTAAATGTTAAATTTTGTTTAATGTGTTTATGTGAAAATACACAAGAGGCAGAATCCAGGGGGCTTTGAGTTGGTTTTGTTGGTT
>NC_024309.1:1113896-1172772 GCF_000523025.1 Cynoglossus semilaevis | reverse complement strand
TTTTAAAATGGTTTTATCATGCGATAAAATGAAAACAGGTCTTTTTAAAGTAAACGTCAGTGAAAGGTCATCTGCACATAAAGACTTCTAAATCACGATTTAGAAGTATAACTGTGGCCGGATTTTATATCAGAACTTTGGTTAACCTGCTGAATGTAGCAGGTGAAATGAATAAGTACGTCCCCAGAGAAAAGACAGAATGCATGAGTTCAACGATACTGTTGGTCAAAGGGAACAAAAACGTCTTGGGTAGTTACTGTAAATTGGAAAAGAGAGAATTGGGAACGAACAAAATGTCGTGAATTTGCAAAAACGATGCTGTCTGTACCTGGTTTAACAAGAGGAAGGAACAATGAGTGACCTACATGAGTGAACAGGTTTTGCCCAGAGGTTAATATGCACAAAAGGGAAGCCAAAAAAAATGTAAAACTTGGAGGATAACAGTACATTGGACGAAAGTAGATCGAGTATTATGAAACCAGGTACATGCCTGGTAGCTGGGGGAAAACATGAAGTTACTGATTATAAATAGAAATATATATATATAACTTATTATTATAAGTTTATTAGGTATGGCTCCATACAACCATCATGTCCGATACCAAGAATGAAACTTCGAGTATCTGCTGTATATATCTGTATCTGCTACCGATATTTGCACTTTGGCCCATAGGCAATGTCTCTGTCGTGTGGAACCCCAGGGTTCACCTCATGGGTTAGTACCTTCCTGTGGACTCACCACCTGCAGGAAGGGTCAAGGGGGTTGATACGGTGCAGTGTGATTTGTGTGGCTGTCATGGAGACTGCTGCCCCTACGACCCGGTAATGAATAAGCGAATGAAAATGGATGGATGGGTGGATGGATGGATGCTACTGATATACGTATATATTCAGTGTAATGTTTTCAGTGTAGGTAGATCACTTTATCCTGATCATTTCAAAAGAAGCTCACAAGCCAAAAAAGTGTAAGTACCGCACCAGCTGTAAGTACTGCACTGCAAAAAAAGTACTTGAATAAAGTTACTCCTGTCCAATGCTAAGTTCTCACATTTTGCCAGAATGGAAGAAAAAATCTTCTGTGTTGCCTAGTTACACAGCCCAGTACTCTTTCTTTTTTTTCCCTTCATTTTAAGTGAGTTTTCTCCACTAGTTGTTTCTGAATTTTGCAAAACTTTTTGACTGAATTTTTAATCTGCTTTCCACTTCCAGCCTTAGTCCTTCTTGCCGAGATAGATTTACAGAGTTACAAGCTTACCCCGCATGAATGCAAAAATCCAGCACCTTAAACAACAAATCTGCTAGTGCCCTGGGGTTTTTTATTGTAGCTCAGTAAAGCGCACACACACTGGCAGCACCCTGCTCCAGTAGACCTTAAGGTGTTTTCAACAGGCAGCATTACAAGAAGCGCAAGAAAGGTGGAGACTTCTGTGGCACGTTAGAGCCATTCTGGAACAAAAGCTGCAGCCAAGGGCGAGACTGGTCTCGGGCCAACATAAGACTAAGTTAGTGTTGTTTGCTCGAGGGCAGAAGGACGGTGGAAAGACAAGGATGATGCAGCCATGGCCAGACTTCAGAGTGTATGCAGGCCTGACACTACTGAGAAGAAGAGGACAATATCACGAACAATTTAAAACATACTCTAGTTGAGTATAATAATCTTGTCTTTAAAGCATTGTATATTGTATTGCCCTTTAACTGAAGATAAAGCATACAATGATAATATTTTGTCAATGGTATTTTGATGGAGTTTAATGCTGTCTTGTATAATTTTCACAAGTTATAAATTAAAAAAGAAAAATCACACTTACTTCTCTAAAGTCTAAGTCAGGGGTTCTACAATTTGCTTTTACACTTTACCGCTCCTTGTGGGGTGGGGTTTCGTATATTTTGGTGCCCAGGAAGTGAACCCTGGGGTACCACTTCAAATGACCGAGACATTGCCTCTGAGCCAAAGCGCCACCGTAATGTTAATATAATTTAATAATATAACATCAAAGGTCGCAGGATTAAAAAGACTAATGGGTCATTACCTGGACCACGGGTCATAGTCAGGGTCAAACATCACCTCACCATAGCCAGAAATGTAATTCATTAAAAAAAAAGAAGAGGACAAGCAACAGTGAGTATAAAATGTCTCATAACTCACCTGAAAATGTAAGATACTTCTTCAACAATACTGCAGTATCAGTGCCATCTCAAACTTTTTCATTAAACTATTAAAACAAAGACAATTAACAATTTCTTAAGCTGCTGAAGTGTCTGAGCTCCCAAACACAGTAATGCCCTTTTCCCCTCATGTTTTGTAGGACCTGCAGAAATGTGATTAGATAAATGGACAACATTAACTCTCTGGGGGCAGATCCGCAGCTTGCATGAATATTAAGTCAGACATAAACCTCTGTTTGAGATAAGAGCCAAATTCAGAAAGCTGTTCGGTGTGGCTTATGTTGAAGTGGTGAGCTTTGTGAGTGTGACGTTGTCCACTTGGTGATTTATTCAAATATCTATGACTTTTTTGACCTTGTCAGTGTAATGGGTTTTTTCTAAATCTCTGGTATTCTGATATCCAGAAAACAGATGTAGACAGTAGGGCAGAGATCATTGACTGGTGGCCCAAACTGTCCAATCCAGCCAGTGACTAAAAAAAAAATTATGTACAGTATGTATATGTGTGTCACGTGCGGGCATTGACATAGCAGGAAGCAGGCAGGACCCAAATGCAGTACTGGTGCAGGTAGTTTATTTGAAGGTTCTAAATTCCAAAAACCAGGACTGAAGCATACACAAAGTCGAGCAGAGCTGAAAACACGAAGAGAGTTGAGCACGGCAACAGACTTGCTCAGGAACAAACTAGAAACAGCTACAACAAAAAACTCGACACAACGCTGGCACGAAGGATACAGCGCTCACCAAGACAGTGCTAACAAAGACAGTCACTAACCTACACACTGATCCAACAATCACAATCACAATGATCCCAACTACAATGATTCAACAAGGGCAGAGTGAGGGAGAGAGATATATATACACAGGGAGCACCAGGTGACATAGGTGAGGCTAATTACAGACACAGGTGAGTGTGATCACACAGATTACCCCACACAGCAGACAACAGGAAAAGGAAACAGACAGACCTGACAGTACCCCCCTCCTAATGGATGTCCTCCGGACGTCCAAAAGCCTAACACCAACTCTCTGGGTTAGGTGGGTAGGACATAACTAGATAAACTGAAAGCAAGGTCTATTAAAAAAACATTAAAAAAAAAAAACTAAGCCCAAGGGAAAAAACGGAAGAAGAAAAAAAAAATTCCAGGCCCAAGTACCCTAATACTTGGCCTGGCTTTTTCTGTACCTTGGTCTAGGGAACTTGTGTCTTTGGTAACAAGTCCCTCTCCTAGACCAAGGCATGCCTACAGTCACAAAGTCTCCCCCAGCTGAACCAAGAACTGCTGAGGGAGCGTCAGTCACAGAAACCGAAACCGCCGAGGGTGCAATGTCCCCAGGCACCTCAGAACCATTGAAGGAGCAACCACTGTCGCCGCCTCCTCGACCACTGGAGGCGCAACTGCTACAAGCTTTAGTTATTTCAATTATTATGCAGGGCAATGATGAACATCAGCGTTAGAATCAAAATTTAATGTTAAATTTTAACATTTAGCAATCTTTTTTTCTGTCGACACGTTACTGAATACTTTTTGGACTTTTTCATTAGTTTTCTTTATTTATTATTTTTTATACCAATATTGATATATGTATTTTAACAACTTACATTATTTTACACAATAAAACAGCAACAGTTTCATTACTCCCGTGGTCACGTAACATGAATTGGGGTGGGAGTGTTGCAAAAGCTCCTATGAAAAAGATGTAAGAGTGACACATGCACTTCACATTTATTAATTAGTTTAGATACTTTGTAAGAGTTATCGATACTCGATATGTGAATAATGATATACCGATACCGCAAAATCGATGGCTTCATACTCAAGTGCGGTCTATATATTAAAATATATAATTTAACATGTCGATACCGCAAAATCGATAGCTTCATACTCAAGTGCGGCCTATATATTAAAATATATAATTTCCACACTGACAGCCGCTAAAGGGCACTCTAGGCTTGTGTACCAGCACCTGCTACTCGTGTACCACTGAAAATGTACATGTTCGCTAATTTCACATTGATAGCCGCTACAGGGCACTGGTGCGACTTTTACTCCGGAGCGACTTATGGTCCGGGATATATGACACACTAATTTCTTCCCTACATTGTCATTTAAAAACAGACCAAAATCTCTTTGTGATTGATATTACGCCAGACTTGTCTTATCAAAACTAGCTTGTAAACTCCTTTAAAACTTCCTTTATACTGGATATAAAGGCTAACATTCTTATTTAAAGACACTGCGTGCCATCATTTACGCCAATGATGTGTTATCTACACAGTTGTACTGTGAGTTCTGAAAAGTAGAACATTTGACATTGACCGAGCCTACGGTAAATTTATGAAGCAGGCCATTAGCCCGGGTATAAAATTTTACAACCCCGTCCATAAATGTGTCTGTCAGTCAACCTCTCATTAATGGAAGAGACGAGGTATCTGAATCCCCACGTGGGAGATGATTAGGAGAAAAAGAGGGGGAAAAAATGTTTTTATTTTTTAAATGCATTTCTTACAAAATTAGTCTTTAGAAAGTTCTAAAGAAAGGAACCGATAAATTTGATACAAATCAGTTCCTGTCTTTGTCAACATTAGAGACAGGTCATACTAGATTTTTTAATTTGATGTGACATTGATTACTCATTGACATATACCCCATACCAATATTCATACTTTTTTTAAAAAAAAATAAAAATTTAACCCCAATAACATATTAATCATAACAAATAACATCACTTTACTTTTACACAATGTAACCTAAATAGTCTGCCCAGTATGGGATCAGGAAGAAATATGGTAGCATGGGAGAAGAAGCAACCTTATCTAATCAAGCGGACAAAGATATCCAGTAGACTCGATCACATAGAGTCACGTGATGAAATCACTTCAATTTTATATTACAGCACGTTACTCAATACAGTACTCAATCAATGCTCGATATATTGTGGTATCGATATCACAGAATCGATACTCCCATCATTAGTCCACATGTCAGTACTAAGCACAGATATTCTGTGTTTTCTAATATGTAGCAATTAGATGTATAAATGAAGCAAAGTAAAATATATATGTTTGTCATGTATTCAAACTTGTAATATGACAAACCACCACATATGTGCCTGCGTACAATAGTCCAGACCATCAACCTTTTCCCTGAATATTCCAGCAGACGACTGAATAAGCGGTTACATTCCCAGCTCTACACCAATATGAAATAAAAGTGAAGAATTTTTAAATAAGCTTGACTCGCAAGCAAAAGCCACAGAGCACCCAGAGTGCACTCTCTGCTTCTACCGCCTCAATGTTTGATGTCTGCGTGAGTGAACCAGGCTCCTTCAGATCACCAAAGTCTCTGTAATTTTGCCCTCACTCAAACCCTGGGGGTTTCTTAAAGACGACACAGCAGCTTATACTTAGGCTTCAAATATTTAAGACAACATCAAAGATTCATGCAGTCACATACACACATACGCCCATGCACACGATATATCATTATGTGTGTGTGTATATATAGTATATGTATATATGTGTGTGGATGCTTTGAAATCATACTAAAATCACATCTTAGGTGCTCTGGCTAATTTTTTACTATTAAGCAAAAGGACCCTTGCAGGTACATAAGTTTAAAAGCCCTCAGCCCATACTCAGCAGTCCACCTGCTGGCTGGAGCAGGGATTTTTACACCTCATTCATATATATTGTTTCTAAACACTCCTTCAATGTGTGAATGACTTGCAGCCCCAGGCAGTCTTTGAGGGCAGTCACACTAGGCCCAGTTGCTCCAAGCTACACTAAAGTGCCATTGTCTCCGACACATGTTAGTGATGTGTTACTGTTGTTTTTACGTAGTTGAAGCAACAGGATTCTGGCGACTGCAACAGCCAGAATATTTTCAAAATAGTCAGCACTCGAGAACGAATCTGGCGACTGCAACAGGCAGAATATTTTCAAAATAGTCAGCACTCACGATGTACGACTTGGTAACGCATTACCAGCTCTTGTTCGTTGCTAGTCTTATGAAATTTTGCAGTAATGCTACTCTTGTTGTCTTGCTTTCGGGATTTTGAATGGCACATGGTTTCACTCACGGGGCACACGGAGCACTGCATACACTTCCGGGATTGTCATCATTCATTGATTGCCAGCGGCTCCATGATTCACATTCTGTATTCACTCCCTGGGACACTGTTTATATACTGCACTTACCTTTTTCCCTCCGAGTTTTTCTGCATCCTCCTAAACCTCCCAGTGGGAGTCCGTAACAAAAACTGCACTAACATGCAGTGTTTGCCCCTGGTATATAAGTTAAATTCACAGTGTATACATTGATTCTTTCTCAGTGTCAGTTTCCTCTGACCGTGCATAAACGTGTAGTATTAGGTAAATACGTTGGTGGATACGTTCTGTCGTATCCACCATGCACGGTAAAAACAAACAAAAAAATGTGTCATGTTCCTCTAAAACCTCTATCTGAAACATTTGTTTATCTTTTAATCCTTTTCAGCGTCAAGGAGGTCAATAGCAGAGGTCATTAGACGAGAGTTGGATAGTTTGACAGTCCATCACAGGACATCGTATAAGACAAGCGACAATTTTCACACACATTCATATAGTACCCATGGTCACCTCCCCCTCCATGAATTGATATACTATTGAGAACCTGATAACATACAAACCACTGTATGAGTTGCTGCCACCTAGTGACTGGAGGCGTGTTATCATTCAAGCATTAAAGCACTAGTACACTAATGTCCAGCGTACTATATATTGCACCGCCCCACTATTTGAGAAGTACTGCTATAAGGCAAGGGCACCAGTCACTTCTGCCACCACTCAACTGGCTATGATCTCATAATATGATAAGTTCTAAGTTATAAACACATCGGTACTTCCACACTCCTACAATTCCACACTGAAAGGTAAGGGATTGTTTTAATTTTTTTATTTGATTTACCTCTGGGACATGAGATGTTTGTTTACCGTATTTGAAAAATTATTATATGTATATTATTACTAAAGGCTAGTTTCTTTCTCATAGCCTCAACAGCAACGGAGGGAAATTTTAATGCAAAGCATGTAGTTTCACTACTAGTTGCTGCAAAGTCCTACACTTTGAATGAAGACACTGACTCAGACAGCCTTATTTCCTCAGGCAGGTTATTCTAGACCCCCTGGGCTTTGATAGCTAAGGCTTTCTCTGCCTTAATAATTACTTTGAAAAAGTATTGAAAATGAGTGTTCCAGGAAAGGCTGACTAAATTGACAATGTGAGTGTGTGTTAGGGTCATGGCTGTAACAGGAAACAAAAATAGTGACATTATTGGCAGCTTGCTGAACAATAATGGGCATTGACTTCTGATTTTCTTCACGTTGGCTAATCTGACAATAAAGTCAAGTTGATGAGTCATTTAATGACGTCATCACATTGACAAAGGGGTAACTACACAGACACACACGTCCATCAACGATCATGTAACTCTCCATTACTTTCGTAGCTTTTGCTAATGACGACAACAAAGCAGTCAATTGTTCTATCAGCTCCCAATCAGATGTTCCTATGTCACGTTTTTACTCTCGGCTTTGTGACAGTTTCATCCTCCAGGACAGACTGAATGAGGATTCTCTGATCATATACAGCAGCTGCTACAGCATTAAATAATAACATTTCCACCACATAGTCACTTTGCACAACTGGGACCGCTTTTTGTTTACAGCACCTGTTACCAATGATGGGTGGCTTGACGTGTTCATGTGTAAATTTTCCTTCCGCGCAGGTACACATTACCTTCCATTTTTTTATGTGATTATGACTATTGTATAAGTCGAGGATAAAATATGGACATAAGCCAATTAGTGGTATAACATGCATTAGCAGACATTCTAAAGACCTGCGGCACACATGTCAAGCAATATTTTTTTTTCTGTCAGTCCCTAGTATCTACGTTTAATACATTTTTCATTTGCGTTTCTTAGGTGACTATAATAAAATAATATTAATAAATACAAATCTTTTTAGCATCCATATTAGTAATGAATGACAAATTAATTAGTACTATAAATATTTCTTAAAGTAATAGCCACTGATGGGAGGGCACATTCTGTGGACTCAAGTTCGGAAAAATTGGTGAGGCTTGAATCAGAGTATTCCATGTAATAATTGCGCCAGAAAAATCACACGGCTCAGGAAAATGACTTCTATACCAGATCAGTCATTGGACTACCCTTGGTCAGACCATAAAAGAAGAGACGAACAAGAACGACTTCAAACACATTTCAATCATAAATTTAAATTTAGTCAAGCTAGACTCAATGTAAATGTATCAAATGTCAGTTTTACTTATGGAACCGTGCATAGTCTCAATCCTGCAAATAATCATGGAGTACCAAGGATACTGTCAGTATCCAGGAAGCCAGCAGCCAGAATCAGTTGAAGCTATAGTCACTTTTCATCACCATGAATGACGTAGCCTTGGGCAACAAGTGCAGCAGCACCGACTTATATAGACAGAGTTGAGATGTGCATTATTTAAAGCAAAGTGGTGATGGGGCATCGACTAAAGGTCTAATGGATTGATGGGTCTTTGGAGTGAAAAACAGCTAACACTTGTGTTAAAGCGTTCCACATCTTTACATTATTGAGGCCTTTGTGGATCAAATGCAATAATAATAAACATAACCTACCGCAGATTCTGGAGCGTACGCGCATGTGGCTTTACTGCGTGTGACTTCCTGTGGATGACAAATATTATATATTTTTATATATACACGTGTGTTTTCTTGTATTGAAAAGCGAACAGCTCACTTAATCTGAACTGAAAGACGACAGCGGAATATTTTTAATTTTAGCTGCAAATGTCACGCCTGCTCGTGCTACACTTCAGGTTGCCTTGAAACTGTCTGCACATCCTCCCTCGTCAGCAGCCTCTGGAGAATGACAATGTCGTCTCTGAAGAGCGTTTTTGTCATTAAATATTGATAAAATAATAAAACCGTGGCTAAAAATTGAGAAACGTGCATAACAGCACTTTAGTGCACCTTAATGACGAGACCGGCCGAGCTCATTTGTATGGTGATAGAGCTGAGTCAGACGGCTCTCAGCCACACAGTAATCCCCTCTGTAATGCACAAATCAAGGTTGAATATATCGGTCTGCCTGCGCAGGAATGTGGACGAGGTGCTCACAACATGACAGAGTGAAATAGAAAGTGAAAGGGGAGGGCAGAGAGGAGAGATTTATTCCGATGCTTATTCCGTGCAGCAAAGAAACCCAATGACCACCAAGTGTTTTTTTCCACATCTGTATAACAAGTCTCAAAGATCACGCAGATACTGCTTTTGATCCAATATTAAACACCGGAAAAATAAAATATTATATTGCGTACATACGTATTCGTAAACAAGACACAGAAAGAAGTTTTAGCAAAGTCGCTTGGTCGCAAAGTGCTCAAAGTACAAGCAGTTCTTTTTATTCAGCACTACTCCTTTAAAAAAAAACAAAGGAGCAGAGGGGGCTGAAGACAGAGCCTGGGGTAAAATGGAGGAAACTAAAGGAAAAGGGCTTTGAAGGGAGAGTTAAGGCAAGCTCTGGAAGGAAACACTTACCAGAGGATTGGGAAAGAACGGGCAAGCTGCAAGGGAAACGAAAGGTTCGAAAGGTGTAAGACACTGTTACTTTCTCCCAATTACTGTTGACGCCGTTTTGCCAGTTAGCATAATGAGCAAAAATGGTCTGTAAATAAAAAAAATGACATCATGTAAGCTCATGTAATACTGCTAAAGGGATTTTAGTTGGTTTAGTAAACACAACAGTTTCAGTTATATATTGATTTTTATTTATCATTCCTATTTATTCCATTTAACGAAAAGGTTTTTTTATATATCGTTCATTTTTCGTTAACTATGTTTTAGAAACAGCCTCGTATCTTAGGTATAATTTTAATTAATACGGTTAGGCTCTAATTAAAAAAAACAAACAAACAATGCTGGAGAACAACAGACAGCTAGTTAGAACAAGATCCCTGCAGTGGATGCAAACATTAAAGTAGCCTTTCTAGATGCCTTCTCACCTGGATGGTCATAGCCAGACATGGGAGGTCGAGGCGTACACAGCGGATAAGAGGGTGTCATGTAGGTGAGGGTAAGGGTTCTTGTGCGTGCTGCTCATCTAGCAAAAAAAGACGAGAGGAGGGAGGTGAATTTGAGGCAGATGTGGTGAGTTGGGAGTGGGCTTTCTCACTACTTTCTTACATCATTCTGCTGCATTGAGCTCTCTAGCTTTGTCTTGAAGGTTTTCTTTCCACTCACTAAGTTTCTGCCCAAGTTCCCTGATTTAAAGCCTTCCTACAATCTGTTACGAAGAGGCATCTAGTCACTAGTAAGCCAACACTTATTTGGAAAACAATATATCATGTGGTCAAGCACCTTGTTGGTTTTGCAGTATTTCATGTATTCTTCAGTGCATAGCCCAAGTTATTTCTGGGAACATATTTCAAGCTGTTGATTCCAAGCCTGCCTGTAGTCCCGAAATTAAAAAGACACTGGACAAGATGGATAAGGACATTGTCTGCATTCCTTTGCATTTGAATTGTGACTTTGTTATGTCTTGCACTAGGTAACAAACTGGTGAAGTTCTTAAGATTTTTTTTTTTCCAAATAGACATGATTATAACTAGGCATACTCAGGATCGGTATCGATCTGATGTTGGTCAAAATTTGATGATCAAACATTCAAAAATTGAAAAACATCTATAACCTGTCTGATTCAATATCTAAGCCCAAATGCTCAACTTATCTTTGCGCAACATGCAGTAAACCAGGGGTGTCAAACACCTTTGGTTCAGGAGGCTGGACCAGCATAATCATAAAATTATTACCGATAGATAACAACAGGTCCCTTTTTTTTTTTCCTATTTGTTTTCATGCAAAGACTACAAATATATTAGATGAATCCTAATTATATGTGATTATAGCTATTGTTTAAATGACTTATAATGAAATATAATTTTGCAAAACATTTCCTGAACATGAATTGTTTTTATATTTTGTATTTTTAAATTGAAATTGAAAAAATAAAACTTGATTGAAACCTCAAGCGGGCCGGTTTTGGCTGTATGTTTGACCATATCGGCAGATACTCGAGTTGCATTACAGTATCGGGTGTGAAAAAGTTATGTCGAGCCATCCCTTGTTATAAACTCGAGGATTAATGTTGATCCTGGATAAGGGTCAAAAGTTCTGTTAGGCAGCTGGACGTGAATATTCTAAAAGAAGACGTTTCACCTCTCAACCGTTTTTGATGAGGACCACAACGACCTATCAGACTCTTAACAACTGTTTACACTTTCCCAGTTGACCCTAAGGCCCCACCCAACAGGGTGGACCTGAAGTAGCTTTATTCTTTCACACCTAGAGTATATATTTGATACTGAAGAAGCCTCCTGGATGAGAGGTGAAACGTCTTCTTTTAGAAAATTCATGTCCAGTTGCCTAACAGAACTTTTCAACCTTGACCATGACCTGGATGACTGAGAATCTTCATAGACACTTAATCCTGGATAATTAATCAGAAGTACTTCTACACACAAAAAAGAAAAAGAAAGACACCTCCCTTTCCACTCATATCAATGTGTTGTCAATGGTTTTTCTGTTGAAGCTCTAATATCGGACAAATCTGCATGAATTAAGCAGTGTTGTAACATTACCTTCTCCAACTGTTCTTCGTTTCTCAACCTCCATTCTCAGGGTGATAACTTCCACAATATCACAAAGTATGGCAAGATATATAAACATATACCTATATGCCTAAAGATTCAAAATGTGTAAGATGAACCATGAGCACGAAAAATATTACAATATTTTTTTTTTTTTAACAGTCAAAAGTAAGATGTTTCAAATGCAAATGGGATTTACACATGAGGTTTAATCCCCGCCTCTTTAATGGTGAAGTGTTTAAAATTGGTATCAGCATGAATAAAAACAACGCTGAAACAGCATATGAAATGCTTACAGCGGGAATATATTATCTGCAGCCTTAACAATATGCAACATATGCATGCACAGCGGGGATGGAATTATTTAACCGATTTTTAGCTGACATTAATCTTATTATTACCCAACCATTAAACCATATCATACCTCTAAACGTTCGAGTCATTGTGATGAACTTAAAGATTTCTTTCTATGTGCCTGAAGGAAACATCAAATTGAAACAAAAATCAAAAGTGTGAAAATGCAAAAGTAAGGCTTAATAAAAGGGCAGTGAAGAAGTGGGATAGTAGGTAAACACATGACGGAAACTCGTCTGTGAATCTGTTGCGATTTCCCAGTCCAGTCACAGTCCAGTGAGGGGGTTCGCTAGGATTGATGCGATGACAGAAAATACAAATGACAGGAGTGACATTGTCTTAAGGGGGTTAGTAGCGGTTGTACGAAGAGTGCGGTAGTAGAAATGAAAACATCCCGTAGTTGTATGGAACCACTTGTGTTTGCAATATAATCTGTAATGATTTATTTTTGCTTTATTGTCTTATAGGCAACTGGTTCTAGGCCAGAGAGTCCTCAATGGAAATTCTCTTGAGCGTGTGTCATTTCAGATGCTCTTCTGCGTCTTTTGAAACTGTCTGGAAAGATTACCCCTTTTGTACTTCATTTAATAAGCTTATCCGAGACAGGAACACACACTGACAGTACACAGTTAGCTGGCAGACACTGTGTTCCAAACCAATGCTTGGCAATTTGCCCATCAGATGGGTAAACTGTACTGTCACATTTCTCCACTAATAAAATGAAGAAGACACTGCGTTTTCTCGTTGGGACTCGACTCTTGACTTGAACTGAGTAGACTTTATTTTTTGTATTGACATTTATTTTAATGAAAAAAATAAATCTTTCGTTTTAAAATATTCATTGACTGCAGTTTTTAATGACAACTACAGTCAAAGGTCTGAAAAACAAAACCTAGCTTTAGCGGCATTTTTTGGAGCATATACCAAGTAATTAAAACTTCAGAAAGAAGTTTTCCTTTTTTTTTTGAATAAACAGGTTTTCTGTCCTCACAAATCAGCTTATTACATTATTTATTAATTCGAAACCACTTTAAATGCTGTATGTTGGAATGATGGAACAATACATTCCTAGTAAATTTATGAGAGATGGCGATGTAACCGCAAAATGATGTAGGATGAAGAAATCGTTATCGATAACCTCTATGGCAGTAGTGTCAAACTCATTTTGGTTCAGGGACCACGTGCGGTGTAATTAGCTGTGAAGTACCAGTACAATTATATCACAATTACCTTAAATAACATGTTAAGTACATGTTTATTCCCCTCTTGTTTTCCTGCAAATAAGTACAGGTATATTAAAAAATATTTATATGTAATGAATCATAATTGAACAAAACATCACAAACATGAAACATTTGTGCAATTTTTTACTCTCAAAATTTATCACGTGGGACAGATCGAAACCCCCCAATGGGCCCATTTTTAGCCTGCAGGCCGTATGTTTGACACTTCTGCTCTATAGTGTATTTATTTCCCGGTATTTGCAAGTTATCACGTACTTTAGTGCTTAGTACCCTCTGCAATACATGTAATAGAAACCATAAAAAAGGACAATTTTTTTGTTAAAAAAAAACCCTATATAAATAGTGTAATAACTATTTAATGTCTTAACTTACATTCTCTCTGGGCAGATGGGTGATTTTTTTTTTTTTTTACACTTTACATCTAAGACAATAAACTCCTGGTTTATACTGATAAATGAAGGAAAACATTTGGAAGAAGTGCAATGAATGAATTTCTATTAAAGAAAGGTATTAATGTAAAATTTACAGACAAACATATCTGGTCTCCAAAGAACTGCCAGGGAAAACGGAGAATTGCAACGTGATTTGATAATGCAGACGCGTCAATGCCAGAGATGTGAATTTTATTCCTCTCTTTTCACCTCAGGTTCTCTTCCATGTGCGAGCCCGTTCCACATGTCAATGATACTTCAAATTGAGTGTCACTCAAAATGGAAGTGGAGGGATAAGAGCCCTAACACGAAGGGATGGAGGACCATGTTCCTGTGATTGCTTTTCTATCACTTTTGCTATTTCCTATGTTAAGAATCTGCCAGTATGTATTTTGCTGCATATGCTCATCTGCTAACACAGATCAAATTTTAACATGAGCACATTTCATTTGATGGGATACTAACATTGGGATTTCCATTCATCATATGAAAACACAGGTGTTTTTTTCCATTAAATAATAAAATGGCCAACGTAGGAATGAAAGGTGGGTGACCCATATGGCACTTACAATCTCCAATGCATTTACAATGTCTAAAGTAACTCCAGCAAGAACCCCCAAAACACTAGCATGTTTACCTGAAAATTTGAATGTAGCTCAAGTAAACAAAACTGTAAAAAATGAAAAAAAAAAAAAAATGGATAACTTCTGAATCACTGAGAGATGGCAGTAGGATTCGCCAGAAAATTCTCTGTGGGATCCAGTGTATATGTAGAATCAGCCAAATATCTCTGTCTCACATTAGGTTCACAAATTTAGTTGAACATGAAAAAGTGGACCAGCAGGTATAGAGTATGACCAGCATGAGTACAAATTCATGATTAAGGGGCAATAATACATTCAGCGGAGGCTTATTTTGTGTATCATATGTTTTCTTACTCTTTTAATCTTGAACGTGATTTCTTAGCTCTCGCATCTTCTCTAGTTTCTTTTCGTCCAGCCCTTCAGTTCTGACACCCTTGAATCTACCCATTTCTGCCTACCAGCGGAAACAGATTACCAGATACCAGATTTCTTAAGGTGATGCAAAACTGATTACTTATTTGGTATTTCTTTTTCAATAACAACATTGGTACTTGCATATCGATGACATTCAATATTTTTTACGATGTAACCTAAATAGTTTAATTGCTAACATTAAGGGACAAAATATCTGGTTGACTCGATCACATGGAGTCACTGCTTTCATTTGGTCTGTGGTCATGTGACGTGAATGTATCAGTTCCATTTTACATGTTCCATGTCACTAGGGATACTTCCAGAAAAAGAGGCAGCGACATGTGCATTTTTTTAAATTTACTAATTAGTATCTGTTCTAATTGCACTAGGATAGCTGGGATTGGCTCTAGTGCCCCCTGCGACAATGGAATGAGCAATGATGAAACAAGGGATCGATGAACGGTATCGGTACTTGAGAGTAATCGATACTCAATCAATACTTGTGAGTATCGATATCACAGGATCAATATTGCCATGACTACTGTCTACTACGTTGACTACCAATTGTCTCATTAACTCCTGCCTTTCTGTACAAAAACCTACGTTTTCCTTCCTCTCTTTTCCAGTATGTATGTCGTTTGATAATATAGACTTGTTTTTTATTTGTTGTTGTTTTTTTACACAATTTGTGGTTATGCATTTTGTTCCTCTTCTTAGTAATTGGCTGATTCTTCTGAATAAAACAAGCCTGTTGTAGTATTTTGCCCAGATTTTTAGCCTTCTTCTGTCTTTTCACTGAAAAAAAAATTAAAACCCACCTAAAGATATACCGACATTTATCTCTTTTTAGCATCTAGATCAACAATAGCAACAACTATTTCCAGAAACATTGTCAGTTTCTGTTTATTGCACTTAATTTATTAACATACTGTGTTTTTGTGTCAGGTAAAATCTGATTTAATGTTTGGTGTGGTGTCTCAATAAAGAGTGACAACTTCCATGGGGCCAGTAACAGACTGATGTGTACTTCTACCACATCTGGTGTCAATGTGGGCGTTTCCGCTGTTTTGTCAGCTGCTGTGTTGCTGAAACAGTTGTACTGCAGTATGAAATGTATGAATAGAAAAAGGGAAACCTCTGCCCCTGGCGATGGCTAAATGCCATTCCACCAATCCCCCAGCCAGCTCCTGTCAGTCGTCGGAGTCAACGCCGGAGGCCTTCAGGTCACGTTTCCAAGAAACCTTCAGGATTGCAAGAAGGTTGGGCCAGCGGATAATCGTTCATGAAAATGTAAAACAAAAGCACACACTTCCACCTATCCTTCAAACGATACCTAACAATTTTGTTGGTCAAATAGTACCCAGTTTTCCTGTGTTTTCTTGCTCTTGTTAACCTGCAGAGCACTGTAATTCAAAATACAAAATATATATGCCTAAGAGCAGTTCATCAAAATGCAACATGCACCTAATGGGTGACCTCCCTTAACTATAGTTTGTGAGATATTATATATGTCATTGTTTTTAGGCTGCAGTTATCAGCACTGCTAAAACTGAAGACCTTAAGGCAGATTTCTTTCATTCTGGCAACTGGTCATATTCATAGTATGTTACATACTAGCAGGGGTCCCCATCCCCCTTTCTGTGCATATTCATAGTATGTTACAGCAGGGGTCCCCATCCCCCTTTCTGTGGAATTCTGTACCGGTCCACAGGTCATTTGGTACCGGACCACTGTGGGACACTTCAGTTTTGCTAATTTACTTCATTCAAAAATAATCCAGTTCAGTTTTTCATTGAAGATAATCTGGAAATGTTTCAAAACAACAGGTCATTCAGATTCTGATACTAACAGAATATAGTCTAGGATGTTTTATTTTGAAACGTTAATGAAACGTTTATTGATGCTGGGCTAATACCGGGCCACAGTAACAGCTGATACCAGCCAACCAGTCCTTGGTACAAAAAAGGTTGGGGACCGCTGTGTTATAGTATGTGCAGAAGAGCAGACAGAGCCTAAATGCATACTCAGAAGACAGGCATCCATTATAGAAAGTCTAAACCCAAGAAATCCAACAACTAAACTGAGCAATAATTCAGTAACACAGGGCAGACTGGAAAAAAAAACATGGAGGCAACACGACGAAAAAACGCAAAGAGAAGCACTGGAAAACCTATAGATCTGGTATAGAATGGCTAACCACATAAGTGACATCAGTAACCACAACGACCACAGAAAAAAAGACAGAGAGAGAGAGGGAGTTCCAGATACCCAGGGCGCAAGGTGAGACAAGAGAGGCTGATTAACAGAGAATCACAGGACACAGGTGAGCGTGATTAAACTAATTTCCCCAGGAGAAACAGTCAAGAGGGCAGAGAGTGGACTGACCTGACAGATACAGTAATTTGCTGTCAAGAAAAAGATAATTTTTTCTCGGAAACTCAAACCCTTCTGAAAAACAATGACTTCAATGCATTAAGGTAAGCACCTTAGTGGATAACATACTGCTGGATTCTGTTTATAGACCGCGTCAATGATGACATATTATAGTGAAACACCAAAATACTTGCCCACTTAAAGTTCAGCGCAAATGTTACTGTTTAAAGAAAAAAAAAAGTTAATAAATCTCCTTAACCATTGGATTCATGTGAATACCAAGAAGATAAAGCATAAAAAAATGTACTCTTCAGAAGTGGCTAAGAAATTACATGGCTCTTCAGCTGTCTGAACTACAGTACATTACTGCCATCACTGAGACAGACATATAGCCGTGGGCTGGCGTGATAATGATAAAATCATGCAGTCAGATAAGCTGTACCCATGCTGTTTTTTTTTTCTTATGGACCAGTATCAATTCCATTTTATACATTCACATTCTTACATCAAAAGTTTAGGGTTTATCGAGCATTTCAAAGCAGACTGGGGAGTTCTTCCACATGATGAAAATCTATCAGTCATTTTCATAGGGCCTGCGGGCTCAGTGACTGCACCCATTTCCCTATTTTATCTTGCATTTAATATCTTCCCAGCATCGGTGCATGGTTTTGGTCGAAGACATGAAGGTGGATAAGAGGATGACGCTTAGCTAATTCATTCTTCTCCGTGGAAGGTCAAGAAAGAGGGACTGGCGCTGGTTTTTTCCTCTTTTAACAAATTATAATAATAATAGAATTAAGACCAATGGATCTTCACTGGACGCTCCCAACATCAGAGAGCGGGGAAAAAAATCTCCCCAAGATATTGATGCCTGAAGCTCTTTAAGTTCTAACCCTAAGTTGCAGAGCTGAGGTCCAGAGCAAACACTAGAACCAACAAAGAACTTCAAACCAAGTGTCCAGTTCTATCATTTAAAAGCACTGTGGACTTCTAACATGAAGATAAAAGCGAAATGCAAATGCTTGATGCCAGGGCTCTACCAGTAGCTCGCAAAGGAATTGCTAGTGGATAATGAGCAATAAAAAGTAGTAATTATGTAGTAGTGCCCTTATACCATAAGATTTTAATCACATTGTGCCATAGAGCTACATGTATTTAGTCAGTAACCTAATATATAATGTGTATATAAATGTTGTTGGCATAATATTCGTAAACATATTTATTTTTTTTTTTAATGTAGGTAGATCAATTTAGTGTGGTTATTTGAATACTAGCTCCCAAGCCAAAAACTGTGGACACCCCTGGTTTATGCTAGGATACACAAAAACTCTAAACTGGGCAGTTTGACAGAGTCTAGTACTTTTTCAATATATTTAAGTTCATTAATCCATCATCTACAATTTTAATCTTCGTCAAGGTCATTGGACAGTTGGAGCCATTCTGAGGTGTCAAAGATGAGGAACAGTCACCAGACCGTCACAGGGCCTTGTGTAGACGAACAACCACATCCACATTCATACCTTTGAAAACCAGAGTACTTGTAAGAACACATACAGAGCATGTAAATTAACATTTATACCATATGCCCACCAAGCAAACTAGTGATCTTCCTGCTATAAGGAGTGTTCAAAAACAATGTTCCTTTACTTTTCCATGACAATTTGAAGAAATACGTTCTTGTCGTGCTTAAAAGAAAGTCATAACCAAAACAAAAGACATGCAGCTTCGTCAAAGAGACTTGGCTAGAACTCTCACATCTCTAAGTAACAAGTTAAGGGGCTATAAAGACTCCTCTTTGAGACCATTTGGTTCACAAAGTGTTGAAAGATTTTCCGAAACACCTTGCGTTAGTTGGTGGAGAGACGCAAGCAATCAAATCAAATTGGATTTTCATTTTATTGCTGAAGAAAATTCAAATTGACTCAAGTTGCACCCGAACTGTGTGCAATAAGAATATGCAAATGACACAACAAAGAAACAAGAAAAGAAAAACAGAAAAAAAAGTTGGAATTCAGCTCTAGACAATTTTTTTTTCCCCTAAAGAAAAACAAATCAGTGACATGTTTGGCAAGCAGTCATGTTGGATAAAGAACTCGTCTGAACGTTCTGTGGACTGAACCTGTGGGAAGGATTATCAGTTTCATGTTAGAAGTGTGTGGTACTGCTTGTTTTGCAGGAGTGTTTGGCAAATAAAGAAGGCATTATCCTATCTTGTTTTTTTTTACAAGGTTACTGAGAGAAACAAAACAAACAAAAAACTGGAATGCATACGTGGACTAAAGGAAACAACCCTTCTTAGCTCGTGCAGGTGAGCAGGTGAGACGAATTATGCTAATATTGCATTTTTCTCATGCACACAGATGGCACTATGGACGGGCAGGGGGCATGACCCCCTCAGATTGCAACTCCCCCCCCCTCCCCTGACTGCCCTTCACTGGAAACACAGAGGAGTAACGTTCTGTTTATGACCTCTGTGTGCTACAACTTATGGTGCGTTCAAGTTGCACAAGAATGTCGGGATTTCCGCTGTCTATACACGATTACAGCAGCGTGATCGCAAGTGAACCTGACAGCACGGCTGCAACAGCTGCTTTTTTGAATATTCGAAATAGCTACAGTCCAAAATAGTCAATCCTGCTGCACGCATACAAAGATTTCCTTATTGTGTCATTAAGTGTACCGTGCTTTAGCATGTCTCTACTAACCATGTCGTACTCAGGCACAGTACACTCGCATTCACACTAGCCATAGAATTCAGACTTTAGGTGGCAAACGCACTTTGGGAACTGTTCAATTTATTTTTATCTCATTTATCAGCATTTATTGACTACTATCATAGCATATTAAAAACGTACCTTACCTTACCTTAACTAACCTTACCTTGCCATACCTTACCTTACCTTACCTTACCTTACCTAACCTTACCTTACCTTCGCTTACCATACCTTATCTTACCATTGTGTTCTGACCCAAAAAACAAAAAAAATTAAATAATTGCCTTAATCTGAGTTCACACTTGAACATGGAATAGTTGACATTTTCTGCGTTAGATGAACGATACAAAAAATGTTGTCACACAAAAATATCATGTTGCCAACATAGTGCTGACATTTGGCTCCTAACACGTCCATCCATTACATGCTGTGACCTTAAAAAAAGGGGAGAAATGTCTGACATATATATATGTCAAACCCTAATGCACTACCCTGTGATTTAAATTTCATTTTATTTATGATTTTATATAATCAGCGGTCGCTTTGGCACATTTTTATATAATCAGCGGTCGCTTTGGCAGTACTGAAAACACCATGGTAGTGGTGTGTTTTATATGTTTATGTTTCTATTAAGTTTCTACTGAAAATGGATGTCAATTTTCTCTTCTCAGAAAAAGCTAAATTTAACACCTTAAGAGTTGATTTGTTAGCTAACGTCTCAAAGATGTCAAGTCCAGCAGCATTTTGCTCTCCTCTCTCTCTGTACCATGTGAGTGGAAGAAGAATGGCCCAACAACCCCAAGGTATTTGATGCAGAAGTTAATTAAAGTGCACCAGTGTTAAGGTCTTGTATTTGCTGCTATCAGCACGATGCAAATGTCTGCTGGAAACTCAGCTGAAACCTGAACCCATGAAATATTTAACTAAAAAAACATACACACTTCTGTGAGAGTATATTTAATAATGTACAAAGAAAGATGCAAGTTTTAAAGATAGTACGCCTCCTAACAAGTGACAGAGAGACAGAGAGAGGTTAAATGTGGAATGCACTTTTTTTAAAATGTAATTGCAGGTTATTAACTACAATTGCAATGAGTTTTTACACAAAGAGATATATATATGCTATGGTCCCCAACCTTTTTTTTTTTACCAAGGAGCAGGTAATACTGCGCCATTGTTGAAGGATCATTAAATTTTCTGACTTTTTGACTTTATTCTGTTAGTACTGGAGTCTGAATGACCTATTGTTTTGAAACATTGCAAAATTATCTTTAAATGGAAATCCCTGGATCTGGCTTTTTTTGAATGAAGTAAATCAGTAAAACTGAAGTACATTTTTTCAACAGACGGACACAGGTCTCCGGACCAGGGGACACTACTGGAAACATATTACCGCCAGATATACGTATATCATATCCATTACATATATATATATATATGTAGAGAGAGAGAGAGAGAGAGACACACATATATAGTATATTTATATATACAGTATATCTTCACCTACATGTATATATATTTATATACATATATATTTGTATGCATTTACAGTATGTACAGCTTTTGAATGGCCTTTTGTATGTGCGTATGTGCGTATGTACCGCCTTTGAAAATCCGAGAAGATCATAATTTGGGACACCATTTCGATTCAGCGCCTCTATTTGCAGCTACTTTGCAGGGCCACATATTGAGACAGACCACCCTTGACACTGACATTCAGAACTCGAGTTCATTCAGAATGTGCAACCAACCCAGTGTAATCGCCGATCTGCATGCAGTGTCTGCATTCACTGAGAAATAAAGATAATAATCTGTTCGAACTGTGGGAAGAAACCTGAAGGAAATACATGCAAAAACCAGAACAGCATGCAATAGGCAGAAGAAAAATCAAACCAGTGAACAGGTGATCTTTCTGTTGTAGACTGCTGATCAATAATAATAATAATAAAAATAATAATATGAATGATGTCAAAACTTGTGATTGTAAAAAGAAAAGTCAATTTACCATGTAACTATACTTAAGGGAATTCAACTGAATGAAAGACAAGGTTTTATCTCTTCGCATACATCCTCTCGACTGGCTGTCAGCACCAGAGGCCCCAGCAGAAAAGAAATGTCAGAAGCAAAACTGATATCATCAATCTCCATTCACTGAGAAATATATCAAAATCAGTAGTCTGAGAGATCAGGCTGGATATGGCAAAGAAGGCACCCTCGAGTCCAGATAACCAGTTTGCAAAAAGCGTGACCGCGAAGTGTGAGAGGCACCTCATCGAATGAGCTTTATTTTTCAAATAAATAAATAAATATTTTGGATCTGTAAAAGTAGTGATGTGCACAGAGCCTTTGTATCTAACATTTTAATAAATACAGAGGCTAATATATTTTTCTATACAATACACAACTTGTTTTCATTTCCGTGATCAGAATACCCATCCATCCATTCATTCATTTCAAGTGCTTATCTGATACGGGGTCGCGGGGGCAGCAGTCTCTATGACCACCACCCAAATCACACTGCACCGTACCAACCCCCCTGAACCTTCCTGTGGGTGGTGAGTCCACTGGAAGGTACCAACCGCCCTAACCTGGATTTGATCTTGCCCAGGAGATGAACCCTGGGGTTCCACACCAATGACAGAGACATTGCCTCTGGGCCAAAGCGCCACTGATCAGAATACTATCGTTTATATTGCTTTTATTTATTTATTTTATAGTCAATGATTAGAGCTACTATGGGATATTGTCTAAAATAGTCCATTAACACAGACCAGAATATGGTAAAAAAATAAAATTTGAATGTGAAAAACGTAATAGGTGCAAATTGGGCGGCAGTTTCATGTCTGTCTGTTTCCTTTCCCTGCTGTGTGGGGTAATCTTTGTGATCACATTCACCTGTTTGTAATTAGCCTCACTTGTGTCACCTGGTGCTCCCTGTGTATATACTGTATACATCTCTCCCTCACTCTGCCCTTGTTGGATCATTGTAGTTGGATCAGTGTGTAAGTTAGTGACTGTCTTTGTGAGTGCTGTCTTGGTGAGCGCTGTATCCTTCGTGCCAGCGTTGTGTCGAGCTTTTTTGTTGTAGCTGTTTCTTAGTTTGTTCCTGAGCAAGTCTGTTGCTGTGCTCAACTCTCTTCGTGTTTTCAGCTCTGCTCGACTTTGTGTATGCTTCAGTCCTGGTTTTTGGAATTTAGAACCTTCAAATAAACTACCTGCACCAGTGCTGCATTTGGGTCCTGCCTGCTTTCTGCAATGTCAATGCCCGCACGTGACAAACTATAGTTAAGTGACAGAGGATGCTGAATTTAAAATCAGGTTGGAGCTTCTGAGGCGACACGGATGAAGTTGGAAACATTTAACGTTTTTGGCGGCAGCGACATCCAATCCCGACATCACCTCCCTGAAGTTATGTAAATTAGTTTGCGAAGATTGACGAAAAAATTTAAAAAAAGAGTCACGCTGCACGATACAGGGGTTTCAAGTTTTTTTTTGTTTTTTTTTCACGTCTATCACAGTTTGGTGTGAAAGCTCCAAAAGGTGTTTAACTTAGATTACAGCAGTTGCAAGGATTGGAAGTTTTGGGGTACTTTTGGAAAGCATTGAATGCACAGCATTTCCTGTACCACAGGAGGCAGCAGTCGACCAAAAAGGCCGTAATGTCCAGAAGAGTGAAAGACTCGGAATCATTCGGGATTGAAGTATCGATTCCAAGGTGTCGGTATCCTCATAAAGTATCAATACTAATTAATGAATCATGTGGTGCTTCCACATCTTTTAGGGTAACCTACTACATACAGACCATTTTCCCACGACAACCCCCCGATAACGTAAAAATGAACTGATCCATTCATGTCATGTGATTATCAATATTAGGATTGAAAAAATATGCCAGAAAAATTAACTGCTGTCATATCTAATCAAAAATTCTGGTATTGCTCATCACTCGCCTGAGTTCATCCTTACTTGATGAACCTTCACAGTTGGTCACGTCAGGCAATTCCTGTGTTTATCAATCTGTCTTTACTGCTTTTAAAGATATTTTTTTTAAAAAACCACAACAAACCTACTGGCACATTTTCAAAGAAGCACAGAAGAGCAGCCGCTGTGGTTTTTGCTGCGAGTAACATTACCGATTTTTCATCCTAAGGTTAGTAGTGTCTGCTGTCAAGCTTGTTTCAGAGACTTTTCCTTTTAAAACAATATTCTCAGACCTGAAATGTTAACTTTGTGCTCGGAGTGATAGGGGCATACCTTTTTAAGGTGGATCATGATTCTTTTTTAAGAGAATAGCACGTTCTTAACCAAATCTTAACCAATAAAGGTGGAATCGAACTCTTTCTTTCTGCAACATAAAGTAAAGAGAAGCATTGGAAACTGTTTATTTCATTTGTGTTTCCTTGTGTTTTGGAGATTTTAAGGCCGCTCAAAACATGCACAGAAAAGTATATCCTGTTGCTAAGGAACAAACCGATGTGTTAGTAACATCCCTCACCTTTCTTTCAGTCAAACACAAAAAGTTTTTAGCTATTTTTCATTACTCCATACTGTATATGTGAATGTATTCTATTCCCCGGACTATAAGTCTCAATTTTTTTTCCATCCTTTGGCTGGGTTGGCACTTATATTTAGGTGCGACTTGGATATTAAAATATAGAATATCACATGTTTATTATTATTACACTGACAGCCGCTAGAGGGCCCTCTAGGCTTGTGTACCAGTGTCTGCTACTCCTGTACCACTGAATATTTACTGAATATTGCCATTTTCACACTCACAGCCTCTCTAGCTGGCTGGTTCGACTTATACTCCAGAGCGACGTATAGTCCGGAAAATATGATATTTTAGCAGTTTTCCGATATAATTCACGGAGAAAAGAGCACCACTCTGTGACATATATCTTTACTACCCTGATCCATTACCATCAATCACAGCCAATATCATTAGACTGTTCGATCAGTCAGTCAAACATGTTTCCCAGTGTTTATAAACTATAGCCTCGGCGCTCCAAAGCGACTGCGTCTGTCTCAGCTGTTCTGTCTTCTCTACAGCATCATTACATCAAGATCCATTATTTTCTCTCTTGACTTTTCATTCATCACATCTAATATTAGTTGAATTATCCTGTCATCTCAATGTTTTATTAGCTTTTGCTCATAATTAGTGATTCAAATGAAACAAGTCATCATTCAACGTGCGTTCAGGGCAACGGCGTGGCAACGTTTCCTGAAAGAATACTCACCTGTCTTGAGGAAGAATGACATCTCCTCAAACAAGCCCTCCCACCCACCCCCACCTCTCTCTCTCTGTCCTTCTCTCAACTTATCTGGCTGTGGAAAGCGAACTATGAAAGCTTGCTGTGTAATTGAAATGTCATGCGTACAGGAGAAGAGTTTGACTGAGCGGGAGCCTTTAGCCATGCCCCAATGAGCCTGTGACAGATGAGCAACAGCTTCCTCGATGAGTAGTGGCATTCCCTGAACCCATTCCTTCTCCTTCATCCTCCCTCCTTCTCGTCCATCAACCCATCTCCAACTCGCTCCCCGTGATTCCTCCCTGCCTATCTGTGGCCTAACGGTGATTAACGATAGCACCTCCCAGTTGCTGAAATATTAAAATAAATAGTAGCTGAATCAGGGTCTGAAGGAATACCAGTGAATTTATCATTTTTATCTGAGGCCAAACTATTGTGTTATTGAGGGTGGCAGTGGGGTTGCCATTCAAATGTAGTAATGCACGGGGCAGACGACTGTAGTTTGACTGCTGCCAAACGTAAAGATAAAAAAACATATCTTTATTTTTTCATTAAGCAGAAAATGATGTCGACTAGACATCTTTGCCCCTTAATGGTAGCAGTTGAACTAGGTTACATTGTTTAAAAAATAAAGTAATTTGTTATGACTAATATGTTAAGTAAAATACTTGTATACTTGCAGTATTTGTCTATATGTGTTTTATTGGGTTAAAAAATCACCTAACTAAAGCATTGCTATCCGTATCAGAAAAATTGTCAAAAATGTAATCTGTATCAGATCAAAAATATCAGCCATCGTATCACGCATAACTATTATAAGACATAGTTGGACTGTGTAGAACTCTGCTGAGGAGTATTAAAATCAGTTCTTGATTTTACTAGTAACCAGTGCAGCGTGATGTCAGTTGATTTAATAGTCACTGTCAGTGCGGACGTGCAGCAGCACTTTTTGACATGCTGGAGAAGTCACGAGGGACTTTTAGGGGACGGTATCGGTCTCACTCCGTCTTGGTCCGATTGTTTTAGCAGTATGCTGCGGCCATCAATTCTTTTCATACGATTTTTAAAGCAACGTAAAAAATATTTCCAATAGAAATTACATTTGTGTATTTGTGTGAATGTAAGTCTGTGTCTATTTGGAAGAATATTAAGTGGCGTGTGAGCCTTTTGTTCCTGTGGGAACATTATGTAGGTGCCCACAGAGGAAGGTAATTCAAGGTATAGTTAGGATTATCTTGGCGTTAGGATTACGATTAGGGTCAATTATAATTATAACACTCCCTGTCAAAAGGAAAGTGAACTACTTGTCGTTGTGACACAGCACACCACTGCACACAACGAAATGTGACCTCTGCTTTTAACACATTAACAAAGTGAACAGTGGGCAGCTTTAAGCACCCGGGGAGCAGTGTGTGGGGACGGTGCCTTGCTCAAAGCACCTAAGTGGTAACTTGGCAGCTGGTAGACTCAAACCTGAAGCCTTCTGGACCCAAGTCTACTTCCTTAACCACTAAGCCCCCACATGTTCTTGATGTTTTTTTAGAATTTTTTCATAAAATATTTTCTCATATACATGTGCTTATTTGCATGAAAACAAAGGGGAAAACATGGACCTATTGTTATTAATATGTAATTATGTTATCATTGGACTGGTCCGGCCCACTTGACATCTAATTAGATTGTATGCAGCCCCTGAACCAAAATGAGTTGATGACACCCCTGTGCTCGAGATTTCTTCCTGTTAAAGGGAATTTTTTTTTTCTCTCCCTATCGTTGCTGTGTCTCTTTTAATGCTGTGTCTAAGTTTCTTTCTTTACTGCCTGCCCTACACAGTTTTTCTACGGCTCCTCTTAAATCACTCGGTATCAACTCTCCTTGTTATCAGTGGTGACCTGACACCGTTCATTGTCTCTGGTGAGTTGCTCCTGCTAAGTCAGTGACCTCTCCTGACCGTTTTCTAGGCTGATAACAGCTGTCTGCCTGATGCTCCATCTGCCAGCATCAATTACATCTGGTTCTGTGCTTTCTCCTCCTGCCAATCTGAACCACCTGTCACTGACTGCCACCTCTGGACCGCACTGGTAGGCTCTGCCTCCTTAGTGGCCGTGCTGTCACCCTGTTGATTTGCCTCATGACTGATCTAACTTTATCCTAAAAGCACAAGACATCCTGCTGGAAGGCCCTGAATCTTCCTCATGTCTCCCGACTATCTGTAGATCACTCACCAGGGGCACCTCTCCTGCGCCTGGCTTTCCCTTCTCAATGATTTGTTTATTTATGCCTTGACAGTGACAGGTGATATACGGTGCATCCTGGGTCGCATGACACTGCAGCAAATGATGATGAACTGTGTTATGAACACACTCAGCCATCCTTAGGACTTTGCGCCAAAATACATGCTGAGAAAGTGGTTTGGAGCAGATATGTTTAAAAAACCAAAAGTATTTTAGCTATATTGTGTGTACAACAGACGCTGGTATGTTTAACTTTATGTTTAGAAATCGAATGGGATTAGGAGGCAGCATCATTCGTGACTGATAAGAAAGTGTTGAGCTTCAGTACTATATTTGGTTGTAATTTGGACTCAGCCTTTTGCACAAAAATGATCTGCAAATGACGACCTTCAACAGTATGGGACAAATGGATGGATGGATGGCATCAATTTCCCATCGTAAAAGAATAAATCGTCAGCATCAAGGTCTTCTTCAGATGTGGAGGTATTTGTATGCGTTTACTACTATTCCTACTCAATTGAAGTTTTTTTCTAAATAAATGGGAAAGTTTATGCTGTGACTCATTATGTACACATAGTGACAGTGACAGTCATGTGACTCCGATTTTCAACATCCTACAGCATCCCGTTGTTACGTTGCCATCTCCCTTACATTTACTAAGAAAGTCTTCTAACGTACGGCGTTAAAACAAATTTCGTACAGAAACTAGTTGGTGAGCGGAGCCAACAAATATGTAGTCACGCTATGCTATACATGGAAGATGACTTTGTTATCTTTGTTTGCTGGTTGTATTCAATATATTGGATTGTGCTTCTTTCGCCTTTTTTGTTTTTTTGGGGGGGTTTTTTGGAACTTTTTCCCCATTATTATGGCTCCCATCTTGTGATATATTTATGTCCTAGATTATGATGTTACCACTGTGTTAGCATAGGTGAGTGACAGAGGTTCAGACAAATATTTATCTAGTCACGAATATGAGTCATGATAATTTACAAAGTGAACAGGAAGTGAGAAAATACAGACGGGGCAATGTCAGTTGCAAAGTGAACAGGAAGTACATATATAGAATATATAGAAAATACAGACGGGGCAATGTCAGTTGAGCGTGTGAGATAAGCGTAAATGTTATTATGTAATTCTGCTGTTGTTAAAAGAAATACAAAATAATAGAAAGTAAAATTAACGGAAACTAACCAAAAAGGGAAAAGGTGAAAAAATGTCAATCGAGCAGCCAAAACTGGTGCAGTGAGAAAATAACCACAAATTACCGACAACCCTCTGCGAGGGCAGTGTCACAAAATGTGATGACGTGGCCATTCAATTGGGCTAATTGATTGTCCAGGTCAGTGGTTCTTAATTATTGTTTGTCATTCCCCCCTTGGGGGCAGAAATGTTTTCACGTCCGCCCTGACACACACCCCCACATGTTGAAATACTACTGAGAACTTGATAAGGTATATTTTTATCGGTATAAACCACTGTATGAGTTGCTGCCACCTAGTGACTAGAGAGTTGTTATTATTCAAGCATTACAGCAGTGGTACATGTACGTCTAATGTGCCATATTCCATTGGAAGCCTCTGACAACACCGTGCCTCCCCCCAACGAGGGCCCGCCCCACTATTTGAGAAGTACTGGTCCAGGTCAATGTAACAAAAATACTTTATGGGTTTAACACTTGTTTTTAATCTTGAAATTTATTTAATGCAAAACATTATCACTGGTCATGTTATCATGAAAACTCATGAAGACATTTTTACTATACTGACACAAAAGAACTCAAGATAATGAAAATGCAATCAAAAGACAATCACAAAACATCCATTACAATGAGGATTAAATAATATTGTGAGAAACACAACACAAAATCCAGACCAGTTGTTTCCCACACTTAAAATAGTCTTTCTCAGAGCAATGGCTTTAAATCTATTTACTTCCTAAGAAATATTCAGTATCCCTGTTTTAAATCAGCTTGTGCAAGCTGCCAAGACATAAGTGGGTCTCATAGTGCAGATGGGGGTCAACACTTGGGGCATAAATAACACATGGACTGTGTGGACCTGGGTATATATACCATCAGTATCTCACCTAGAAAGAGAGCAGCCCAAGCATAAAATTAATTGTACCATGCTCCTTCCTGTCAGCTGATGAATTAATTTCTACCTGCTGCTGCCGCTGCTAAACACTCCGGCATCCTATTATGTTGCCATGCGCATCACTGTGAGTAGGGACTCCGCACCCTGTCAAAATAAAGCATTATAAATTCAAAAAAAGGCAGACAAAGGACACGGGCAATTTCTCACAACAGGTTTTGCAAATGTTCCAACGGCCAATGTTGTTATGGAAAAATAAAAGGTCTGTGATGATACGCCACGAACCATGTCTCAATTATTTTTACACTGCGATCATTTTCTTAGAGTTTCTCTCCATGGGATAGTTGACACTCCTTCATTTACTTTACCAAACCTCTGCAAAATTTCATAATTTCCTAATAAACATGTTTTCTATTAACCTGTTATTAAAGGGAATCCTTTGATTTTATCAGGAAGCGAGCTAATCTCTTTGTGTTTTTTTTTTTGGTTTTCGGAATATTCCCTCTGTCCCGTGTACTACAGGTTAAGAACTGTTGGGAGTGAGATGTGAGATGTACTAAGATATGCAACGCCATTTCAACATTGTATCTGAGCTAACACAGAAATCCAAAAGAATTGATGAAGTTCTAACTTTGTGTTGCTTTTTTTCACTAGCTTTTATGGTTTCAAATCAAGGACTAAAGATATGAAGTAAACAGAGGCAGAGAGGGAATATTTTGAGTGTATCCATAAGTTAAAGTAAATATGGAATGTTGTGAACAACTATGCTGCTTATGTTAATCCATTTCCATGCATGCAGATTTTTTTTTCTCCGACACGTGTGACCTCTCAAACTAATCAGCAGCAGCTGCTCTACTAAACCACAAATTAACCAATTAATCTTAATTGTGTTATATTTTTTCTCACTATATTCTTCTTTTTTGCAGCTTATGTGTTTATTTTTAATGTTTTAAGTATGCTAACAAATAGCGATGAATCCATTCATCCATCCATCAATTTTCATACCTTACGGGAATTATTATTGATTTTTAAGCATTTAATCCGTTGAAGGGGTTGCCACATTTCTGTCATTTGTCCTCTGTGAACCTAAATAAACACTGTGCTGTGTTGAATAGCTGGGGTACTCCTTTATTATTCTCAAGCTAATGCTAAGATTAGAGAAAAACACGGGGGTGTGACATTTAGGCGAGGGGACTCATTTGTTAAAAGCTGTTTTGATGTGAACGCAACACAGTTGTGATTTCTAAATAAACTAATACATTGGCATCTCTTTCCAAGAGTGCTTTTGCTTTTACCCATTTCTCCTTCTCCCACTCTCCTCTGAGCTCCTGTATCTCTCCGCACTCCTGCAACATCCACAGCTCCCACTTAGCCTGTCCACACGAGCACAGCATCTATCAGCATTATGAAAATTAAACTTTGATCTTGGATTTTGGATTATTATGTTCTTGCAATTTTGTGTTTAAAAGAGGCAGCTGATAGGTTGAACCGCTAAAACCGCAGTTCGCCTGACAAAGTAGATAAGGCTCGAGAGGAGAGGTGAGACAGAATGTTTTGGTTATAAACCTCTCTCTCTCTTTCTCATTCTCTCTTTCTCACACACTCTCTCTCTCACTCTCTCATTCTCTCCCACTTTATTTATGTGTGTCTTTATCTCTTTCTACGGTTTTTGGTCATGAGTGGAGCTCTGACACTGCTTTTTCTCCATTTCACACAACACAGTGGGCCACACAGTAGATAGTAGTTAGGGAACTTGCCTTACAGCAGTAAACAAATAGTGGTGCGGGCCCCCCTAGGGGGGGCGCGGTGAGGTGCCGGGGGATGGGGTGCTTGTGGCGTCCAATGGAATACAGCACTCTGGGCATAAGTGTACCACTGCTGTAATGCTTGAATGATAACAAGCCCCCAGTCACTAGATGGTAGCAACTCATACAGTGGTTTGTACAGATCAAAATATAGATGTTATTAGGTTCTCAATAGTATTTCAATTTGCTGGGGTGTGGGTCAGAGGGGCAGGTTGAAAACATTTCTGTTCCCAAGGGGAGGCATGATGGTAAATAATTGAGATCCACTGCCGTAAAGGAAGAAGATTGTTTTGGTAACTGATGGTGTTCATGTGTAGAATCTGGATGGTTTTTCCGGTGTATGTGTGTGTGTGTGTGGGGGGGGGGGTGTTGTCTAGGTACAGGGTGTCATTGGTTTATGACGTTTATGATGCTATCTGCGATAAAATACGCCAACTTGTTTGCTTGGGAACTATATGGCAATGGTTGTACATTGGATAGTGCTATATTCGCTTGCATTGGTTTGTGTTATTTCTTGGGGGGCACTTTTTACCCTTTATTATGGCTCCCAAGGATACGTGGGAGTTTTCCACACAGTAAAGACATGTAAATACACATGAAAGCTTGTACATTTTCTTTTGTTGTTGTTTTTTGTGGTTGTGTCCACACCCTTTAGGACTAGTAGCCAAAAAAGTTTGAGTACTGCTGTCCTACATTATTATGTTACTACTGTGTTAGCCTAGCCCATGTGAGTTTCAACCTACGGCAAAAAAATTATGTAGGAGCTGAACTCCAACGTAATTCGAGGACACCCTGTATACGTGCATGACTTTAGGAAGGATACAAAGGGACGTGAGGGTGCTTTCACAGGGTCCCTGTGGTTCAAGGTTTAGATAGGATTAGTTTGGAGTTAGGATTATGATTATGGATAGGTTCAAGGTCAGGATTGCAATGGACTGGGGAACTCTAGGTTGTGCCACCTCTCTATGTTGTTTTGGGATGGCGTCCAGTGCCACTGGCAACACTGGAAAAGAGATTAGAAGTAGACAATAAATTAATGAACAAGCCACACTGTCCTCCAGCAAGTAGAAAAATTAGCAATTAGCATAAAGATGATAACTCACTCCAGCTGTAATTGTGGAAAAAAACCTTATCAAGATCTAATTCTTTTCTATTTTATTTTATTTTTTTCTTGTGGTTTCTGCCCTGACTTGAAAAAGCCCATAAACATCTACAGGCATCAAACACACTGTTCAAAGGCATCAAACACACTGTTCAAAGTAAAAAACTTGTTTGCCACCTTTATACCATGTGTTTGTCACACCAATCAAAAAGACCACAACACATGTGGCGGAGGTGGATGCTCTTCTTTTTATTTTCCGTCCTGTCATCTTCAGATTGGTAAACGTGATGTAAGCTGAGCCTTAGCTACTGGCATGTGGTTTAATTAGAACTGTTAAGGTGTTTTGAGGTGGCAGCCGGTGATTGTTGACGTTTGGTGGCTGAAACGTCTTCAGCTTGTCAATTCTATCAATTCTACTTAGCTAATTAACAGCTAATTAAGTTTATGGGTTCGAGCGATGTCTCCAGCTGACCTTTAATGAAGAGCTCTGTTTCAGACAAACCTTAAAAACGAGATGAATGGTGCAGCAGAATAGAAGCAGAAAGATGAAAAAAAAGGTAATGTTACAAAGGAAAAATACATAAATATATATTTATATTTGCATGCATGTATTGCGAATCCAATAATTTAAGTGAATCTAAGTACTAGATGTGTTTTTGTGTCCTAGTCATTGGTGATATCAGACATGCAGTATATATTGCTTTTAGCAATGTGAGGTAAAGTGTGTGTAAATGTAAATTTTCATATTGATTCATACTCTTTTAACCCTCATTCTTCGGGTCTGGGTCACCTAGACCAAATTTGTCTTTGCGTGTGTGGGTGTGTTTGAGTACGTGTGCGTGTGCATGCTTCTGTACTGCACGGCTTGTGCCAACCTTTCTTCATATTGATTAATACTCTATTCTGGGACAAGATGAAAATTATTGCAGGGATGAACGGTGTACACAAAAATGCAAAGGACTAAAAGAAAAAGAAAAAAAAAGTATTATCCGGACTATAAGTCGCACCAGCCAAAAAAATGCATAATGAAGAAGAAAAAAAACGCAAGTCGCATCGAAGTATACATACCAATTTCGTTCATCCCATGTCTAACATGAAACGTGAAATTATATATTCTAATATATAAGTCACACCTGAGTATGACTAGCGCACCCATACAAATTATGAAAAAAATATACTATATATTAATACAGTATGTGTGAGATAATTTTGCAACTGTTCAAACCAAGCACTGATCTGACTCTTATCTACAGCAAGAAAGTCTTAAAATGATGTCTCAGTCCTGCGGACCTCTATTTACAGAAACTGTCACACTCCTTAAATGTCTATAAATTCTCTTCAGCACAGTCAGTGGCAAAGCTGATGTGTGCCACTCAACAATACAAATGGCATCTGAAAGAGTTTTTTTCTTTCTTTCTTTCTTTTTTTTTTTTTGGAAACAGCAGTGTCAAGAGAGGCAGATTTTTGGTTCTTGACCCTATACTGTATATGGAGTTCTGATAAAGTCTCCCTAAAACTGTAGGTAACCTGTGTTTTATTGTCACCGTCAATATGTAGACAAGCTATATTTACATTTTTTAGAATTTGAATCACCATCTTCCCTAGTGCATAACCACCACCCAGTATCTGTATTTAATTTACATATCTAGCAACCTATAGTAGCCCCCAATAGTGTGACTTGTGGATTATAGGATGAGATGAGATAAAGATGAGGTGTGATTTTTATGCATCCCACAGCGGGGAAACTCACAGTATTACAGGATCAAAGTGCACTGCAATAGCAATAGCGCAATAGCAATAGCAATATACTGTATATTAGCTTGCAGTTTCAACACTATGTAGATAAGGATTACCATGCTAGGTGCTAGGTTTTGCTGATGTGCTAGGTTTCCTAATATAAATATATATGTGTGTGTGTCAACAGCGGATCTGCTGCAACAGGCTGCCCCCTGGAGGCACCAATTTGAACATTCGGTATAAGGAAAAAAAACGTACTGACAGGATCTACATTGATTGTACATATGACTGTTGGAATATGTTTGTGTATCTATATGTGTACATCTGAATATATTGTATACTCATAAGTCACGCATACAATTAATGTATGTGTATATATGTAGACGCATATATAAAATATGTATACATATATACACACATATATAAATATATATATTGAAATGCATATTCATATACATATACTCACACATATACACTGTATACATATACATATATATTGGAATACTCCACAAAGTGGAATATTTGTGGAATTGCACCAATGACATTATCCTTATCAGTGTGACTAAAAATATACCTTGGGTTCCCATTCCACCTTTACAGTATAGAGACAGGTGAAGTCAGTCAGCCATTCCTTGCAACAGATCTTGCACCAGGAGTTGACATGAAGACTTGAACGGATGTTTGCTCAGTAATGTAAAAGAAGGCATCAAAATGACATTCAAATCCTGTTACGTTTGCACAGCGCTTCACGAAAGAGGGCTCACCCTTGATAATTGATATTCCCAGGAGTAGTAAGAAATGCATTTAATTGGTCCAGACAGGCAAAGCAAATATTTGCACAACTACCTAGACAGGGTGGATAGGTTCAGGCACATATGCTCACTTTGATTTTCTTATCACCACATAATGTGACAACATCCTCTACTCTCTCCTCTGGCTCCCCGACCGGGGAAAGAAATGGAAAACATGATGCCCATATTTTACATAAATGAACATGGCAGCGGACGCTGGCAAAAAACAAAAATGCACTTCCCTCCTGCTAGGATCCACGTGTGTTGCAAGAAACTGATGGTGCGTCATGATAAACAGATTCCATCAAAACAGGCATTTGTTTCAGCCTATGTTTCAGCATGGATTTAGGACTGCCTGTTGCCTTTAGCCAACCTGCTGATTATATAGTTTATGCGTCCTCTACTCTGCAGCCCGGCTTCTTCTCTTTCTTTCTGTCTTTTTTTGTCTTTCTCTCTCTCTCTCTCTCTCTCTCTCACGCACACACATCCAAATCTTTTGTTTTCTGTGTTCTTTCCTCCTAGTGCATGCGGCTCTTGGGTTTAGCTCGCCAGTGTGGATTATGGCTCTCTCAAGGCTATCATGATCTTACACAAACAACATTTGTCAGCTCATTTATCACCGTCCCCCCCTTGGTTGTCCGCTCTCGTCTATTCATCTGCACTCTGTTTCTGCATTCCTACCTCCGGGGTGAAGAAATAAAAACAAAAACCATGTTACCGCCACAACTGAGAGGGCCTTTTTGATATTTCTTTTTTTTTTTTCCAAATTTGTTCTTGATGCTTGGCTGACTTGCTAACACAATTCTTCTAACACTAATGTGACAGGACACAGATACTTCGCAGATCAGAAGGTGTGTGTTCTTTTCTGTGTTCTGGAAGTGGCGGTAGCTCCGGATGATGCAAAGAGAGGCAAGGAGTCAAGGAGTCAACATGACATGTGATCTTAGTGTCTCGCTATCGCTGTAAATGTATCAAGACGGTTGGTTTCCAGTTGGAAAAGATCATCACCAATCACTGGGTTCGATTATATAATTACACTATTCTACATGCAATATCATTGGTCCACTGCATAATGTGTGGTAAGGTAAGGTAATGTACCTTACGGTAATAAGGTAATGTAATTTGTTAGGACTAATTACATTACTAATGTAATGCAATGTAATGTTTTAAAGTACCATTAAAATTCTGATCAAGTATTAGTTTGTCGCCTTACTGTCACCCTTTACATTTAGTGTTTTTCAACCTTGGGGGCGCAGCTCCACCTGGTGTTCCCTGAAATTCAAATGGGGATGCCTGAAATATATAGAAATAGATAAAAATAAAATAAAAAGTACATGACAAACTGAAGCTGAAACTAAAGCACAGTCATACTTTCGTCTTTCATCTTTCAAGTCTTTAAGATGCTGCAGTAACTCTTGTTTCATAATTCATTGTTTGAGAGATTCTTTGTTCAGTATTCATTTTTCACCCTTGTAAAGACAACCTCACCCAACTGTATATGTGATCTGGGAAAATGTTTCTTTGTGGTCCAGCTACTCAACATTTGCAACACAGTATGACTAACATGATCAACAATGAGTACAGTGGGGCTTCAAGATACGAGTTCATTCAGTTCCACAACAGCACTCGTATGCTGATCCACTCATATCTCGATTGCATTTTTGATATTTATAATAACTAAAAACTGGCGGTTTGGCCCAGAGACAATGTCTCTGTCATTGGTGTGGAACCCCAGGGTTCATCTCTTGGGCAAGATTGAATCCCGGTTACAGCAGTTGGCGCCTTCCAGTGGACTCACCACCCGCAGGAAGGTTCACGAGGGGCTGGTATGGTGCAGTGTGATTTGGGTGGCGGTCATATTAATTAATTAAATTAAAATCCCCCCCTATTGAAACATCACAAATAACCAAAACCAATAACCAAGCCAGGGAAAGTGAGCGGGACAGAGTGTCGGGCCACTAAGGGTAGGAGAAGGACTGGGAGGGAGGACTCCATTTAGATGATAGAAAGAGAGAACGAGGAAAAGGAAAGGAGAAAAAAAAGAAAAGATAGGGTAAAAAACACCCACGACGTTAAGCGCGACAGTGTTGAGTGGAGCTCGAGCTCGATTGAACACTGATAACTTGATGTTTCCTCGTATCACGAGGAAAATCTTGCAAAAGTTGCTAACTCGTAACTTGGAAAAATTAAGTATTTCGGGTGACGTGTATCTTGAAGCCCTGTTGTGTTGGAAAAAATAAAATGTCTCCAGGGTCGCAAAAGTTAATGGGTCACAAACCAAAACAGGTTTGAAATCACTGCGGTAGATGTAAATTGGCCCCTTACTCCTCACTCTGCTAAAGATCATTTCCATGCATTGAGACGTCTCTCTAATTCTCAGTTTACTACTTAGTCGTATTTTCAAGAAATGCTTCGTGGCCAATTTTTTTTTCCAGTTGTCTTAGTCCATAGAGTTTGACAGCTGGGTCAAACATCTGATTACTTATCTGTAAAAACAAATCACTCCCTCGAAATCATTCTAATTCTAATTGCAAATCTGTTCTGACACGCACAGACACTCCAGGCTTTCTCTACACGCACTTTTTGTCAAATGAGGATTTTGTGCATCAGGTCAATTGAACCGATTCTTATCGCATACCAAAGCCCCAGGTTTCTTTGCGGTGCTGTAGGTGACTCTGAAGGGGCCTGTTTATTAAGTGAATTACTAATCCAATCCAAAAGGAACTGTTTTTGAGACTCCAAATCTCAAACTACGTTTCAGGCATAGTGATAAGTCTAGTCAAATAATTGCGTATTATTCATGTCCTTCAGCAGTCACTTATCAGATTCCACCAGTTCATATCTTTTTGGTGTCACAACAGATTGCAAAATTGCACATGGGCCTTCACAATTCAAAAGATTCAATACTTTGGGCTCAGCTCCCTCAGACTAGCGCCCTCAAACGACTCTCGAACATATTTCTTAAATTAAAGGATTTTTTTGAGGGCATAAGACTGAACTAAATAGTTCATAAGCATAGTGATCTGCTCCAGGGTCGAAGCTAACATTAGCTCATGGGCTAACTCCCTTCACTTTGTGCCTGATAAACAGACACAGGGAAGTCGGGGTCTGTATTATCAGCCACACCGAGCACAACAGTACATAAACAGCATTTTACCGCTCCCGTATAACCAACTCACACTTCGCAGTTACAGTTCTCTCGCACGCTCCACGCACATATAGACACAAAGCCATTCACAGACAGACACACGCTACGTAGTGTAACACACAGTAGCCTACAAGAAAAGGTCATTGATCGCTAGAGGTATGAACTTTGTTAGCCCGCAAACGTCCATAAATCAGTCGCATTATTGTTTAAGACGCAAGCATGTACCAAGCATGTGAAAAAAGTGGCGGCTTATAGTCCGATCATTACGGTGTCCCTTCAGCAAATACAGTTGATGAGCCCTGCTGTACGTCAATAAAAAAAGAAGCAATAATAATTTATACAGAGGGCTGTACACTGACTGCTCTGTGTCCTTCAATACCAGACAGTCGCCATGACGACTGAAACTTCTTGATACCGTGATGAGAGAGATGGTACTTTATCGATCCATGCGGGGAAATTGGATCATTGCAGCGGCTCAGCGGGAGTGAGGTGCAGCTTAGGAATAGGATAAGTGAACTTCAGGTGGACAAACAGAATGTAGACATACATGACTATAATAGAGACACTGGTTTTGTGATCAGCACTGATGGGAAAATCGAGTGAGTGAAAAACAGCAATAAAACAAACATGAAAGATGCTAATAAAAACAATGACTGCTGTTAAATAATTAAAGTAAAAGAAAAGTGTGATATGTACAAAAAAAGAAAGTAATAGTTCAATTTAAAACACAAAAAAAATCAGCAGAGCTTCAGGATTGCTTTGATGAGTTGAATTAAATTTCCTTTCTTTCGTACTCTATATTTAACTAGGCTTTAAGTAATCAAGTTGAATTTCCTTTCTTTCATATTCTATATTTAACTAGGCTTTAAGTAATCCACAATATTGGTTCATTATGACATATTTGTTGACATTATTTCAACATACCTCTTTTTGACAGTGATTATAAACTGGCGACTCGGTTGCCAAATCTGCCAAAACTGTCCAATACAGCCCATAGCTGGATCCAAAATAAACATAAATTAATATTGTAAGACAAAAAATTGATTATTTTATTTAAGTGAGAAAAAATCCACAGACAAAAAAATTTATTTTTATTTTATTTAAGTGAGAAAAAATCCATCTCTCTGACAAATATAGTGTTTGAACCCTTAAAATAACTATCTCATTATAGTTTTTTCACTTCTAGTGGTACATAGTTTGCTGTTATTTCCTAATAAAGAAGAATTTTTTTCAGCATTTGGTTTTGCAACTTTTGGCGGGAATACTTATTGTTGTGTTTTAGTGGGTTAAAGGAAGTCACACAAGGTATATATATCGGTATCAGTATCGGAAAAAAAAAAAAAACATTGCCAAAAAAGTAATCGGTATTATATTGAACCACAAATACTGGTATCGTCCATCACTATCTCCAGTACAACACAGAACATTTATTTTTTTTTTTTTGTTAAACAGCAACATATTCCCCCTTGAGCTACACCTGCTGATGGTGTTGAATGTAAGTGTAAGCGGTAAAACTCAGGAACTCTTTGTACCAAAGCCTTGCAGAGGGCAAAACTCAAGGGCCCAGTTTAACAACCTCAGCAAATGGTCTGCAACACAAGGCATGAGGGTATTTAGCTGTGCCCACCTCTTCCTGTCGTGTTGGAAAACTGCTTCCCCCCTGCACTACAAGGCCTTTACATTGCTCCTGATGCTCGGGTGTCGCACTGGTGCACGAGGACGGAGCTTTGACACAGCAGAGGATCAATCATGCTTGAAGTTACTTGTAGGATATGAAGTAAGGCCAATCAAGGGCCGCAAAGCCAGTGAAAGACCCTTATGCACTGGTTGGAAAATAGTTTGGTAAAAAATGCAACGTATCCCTGCTAAACATAAATGAATTAACTCGACAGAAATTACTGCAGCAAAGTATACCATTACTATACCTTTCAAATCACACACTGTTAAAAAGATTTTGCAACCGTTTTTGCAGTTAAGGTTTAGAGCCCTCAGGGTAGAGATTAACTTGTGGCTCCCAACCAAAAGGCAGAAGTAGAGGTGGTTAGTAAAAAAAAAAGTGTGCAAGTGAGAACCAGAAAGAGATGGAAAGTAAGGCAGTGAATCACGAGACCCATTTTAATCATGTGTTTACACATACATTTCAAGCAAAGAAAGGCAAACTTATTCGATCTGTTTGGTATATATGTAAATGGACGGATGGACGGATAGATAGATAGATAGATAGATAGATAGATAGATAGATAGAAAAAGTTAGAGTTAGAAAAACAGATGAACACAAAAATCTCCCATGAAAATGACTTCAGAGATTTTTTTTTTAAATAGCAAAAATGTTCTAAGTGCAAGAAAAGCAAAATGAGGCAGTCTTACCCCGCATCTGTTTTACATCCGTGCTTTAAGGCTTCAAGTGGTGACTCATCTAGAGAACTGAGTAACTACAATCGTGTTGTTCATAAAAAAGTTTACAAATAAATAAATAAGCAAGTAAATAAAAATGATAATGTCATAATGCCAATGCAGACAAAAGTGTGTTTTAAAACATTTTCTTATAGCCTGATGCATTTTGTATTTGTATTTTAACTAGGGATATTTCGATCCGATACTCAGGATTGGTATCAACCTATAACTGGTCAAACTTTCTACTATATCTCGTCCGATCTTATACCTGAGCCCGAATGGTCAACTTAGGAGCATTACTTAGGAGAAGAAAAGAGGGTATCTGATTGATAACAGTATCGGCAGATATACCAAGTTGCTGTATCAGAAATGACAAAGTTGTATTCCTTACTCATTCCTTATTATAAAACATGTAAACCAAGTGTTTATGTTTATCTTCCATGCCAGTGATAACTAACCAGCAACTAAATTCGGCCCGCCGTACCATCCAATCCGGTCTGCGATTGGATTCCAAAATAATCATTAATAAATAAGTTTAGGAAGAAAGTTGTTTTTGTTTGTCTCAATTTATTTGAGTGTTTCTGCTGCCCAAGGGTCTGTCCTGAAAAATTCTGGCTCTCCGACAAATATACCTGGTGTGTCCTTATCTACACCTAATCTTTGCTGAGGGTCTTGCAAAAGGCTGGCACCAATCCCACCAGTTATCACAGTATACCAGGCACCTTTAGCGCCACCTTTAGCGCCACATGTTGAGACAAACAACTTAAACTGAGGGGTCTAAATTGACATAGTTAAATAGATTATTTCTAGAGGCATTGCATGTTAAATAGTATTCCTTTCAGTCAGTAATCTATGTGTAGTAAAAATATAGATATCATTTGTTCAATATACTGCAAAATTTAACCGTACAAGCAGGTGGTACAAATCTTTTAATCGTTCTAAAACGAGTAAAGCATTTTATCCAATGATAAAAAGAAAATTAAAAAAGATATTGTGGGGTGACGGGCTAGAAGCAGTCCCTGCACCAGGAGTTTGAGAACCCTGCCTTAGGCTGGAGCGTACATAATGCATATTTCAGTAGGAAATCTTATATTACATATTTTTCAACGTCATTTTAAACAAGCATAGTAGTATATTTATATATATGTGTATTTTTTGTTGTTGTTTTTTTATTATCTTTCTTGTGTCTGTCTACCTTCTCACTGTCTCAGTCGGTGTTGTGTGGGTGGCAGGAGTCATCTGAGCACGCCCCGCTGCGTGGTATTTTCAGATTTTAGGTTTTGCGGCAATCTGCTAGAATGTCAGAGGATTAATATAGCAGGGTGAAGAGATTCTATGCTGTGAATCCTAATCACTGGTCTGTCCTTCCGGCAAGAGTACTTAAGTTTCTGAAACCCCTTCCTGCCACATTAAGAAGTCAGAGATGGAATAAAGTCTGCAACCATGTTCATTACAGACAAGGGGTCGTGCTATGTGGAACCAATTAATTTTTACAGCAGTAAATTCATATGGAGCTGAAAGGCACACAGAGGTATTGGATTTTTTTTTTTTTTTTTTTTGTAGTGGTGCCCACAGTTTGAAAACCGTCACAGCGAGAGGTCCATATCTTCACAATACTTTATAACTCTAAGTCTACAGCATTAGCTTTGTTCCCCAGTCTTTTTGTTTGGCGTTAAATGGTTCCTACTGAGAAGAAATGGGATTTTTTTTCAGGACACCCCAAAAAGACCATAGGTATAAATGTGATCCCTGCGATGGACTCCGCTGAACTGTCCAAGGAGTACATTACCTCATAGGATGGACTGCTGTGATCGGCTTAAGCTCTTACCACAATCTAAAGAGTTTTCAGAAGAATGGCCCATGGTTTCCCCCTTTGTTTTCATGCCAACAAGTAACAGTATATTAGCTATTTACTTATTATTATTATTAAGTATTCATATTGAATGAATAATTGTACAAAAAAATATCCTGTTTGTGTATTTTTTTTATTCATCAAGTGGGCCGGATAAAACACTCAACAAATGCTGGACAGAGTTGTGTGTTCCTGTGTAAATTGTCCTTTTACTAAAAGTAATGTTATCGTCCATGTTTATGTGATTACTATTAGTCAGGTCAATCATAAAATATTAGCGTTAGCCAATCAGAAGTAAAGAGTGGGTCATACACGCAGAAGAACAAACACTTTCGACTTATGTCGACTAATCATCTTTTCTGTCAATTTTTTCTGTCTAGTTAATATATGTAACTTTTTTTTATATGCATGGCATTTGTGTTAACTTAGCACAGTAGTGCTGTCCAAACTGTAGTATGGCCCACATCTGGGCCCCAGTGATAGTGTGAATCATATTTGGAGAAAAAGCGTATTTTCAATATTCCATGTTTTCTGCTCCTATGCTAATGTAGCATAAATAACATTGAATAACAACCGTATTTGTTAAGAATATTCCCTTTTAAACCTACATTTCAGTCGATAATAGTAATAAATCTCTCAATGACCCAATTTTTGGTGATTCATCCAAATCCAATCTATCCAAATCCATCCATTTGAGGCCAGAGCATTAGCTGGAAAAAAAAACACACCTACACAATGACAATTTTCTACTCTGAAGGACTGTGTTGTGCAGAGATCCCAACCTAGGCCCCTTGTTGCTGCAGGATGACAATAATAACCACCGTGCCAAACTGCAGCCCATAATAATCCCCACTTTTAGGTGTGAAAGTGGATCTCTCACTTCTCCAAGATTATCTGAACTCAACTTCACTAGCAGTGTGACGGTGATCAAGGTTAAATCAGAACCAATATAAGTCGTCTGAGCTCGGCTTAAGGTGATTCACACAGGAGCAGATCAGTGGCAGTGGGCGAGATAAAGACTCAAAGAAAAAGGGAGAAACACACACAAAAAGCATTGTTTTGACGGGGTTTTTTTCAACAAATATAGTATTTCATAATATTTACTAACTAATACAAGCATGAGATTGTGATTGGAGTACCTAAAACAGAGCATAAAATATAATTAAAATATCATTAAAAATTATTTAAAAGTCTCAGAGATGAAAAAAAGAAAATTATATACATTTATTTTTTAATAATATATATATATTTAATATTCATATAATCTTTTTTGTATCTAACCTGACAGAAAGGTATGGCGATGCCGCCTCTGTTGGCTTGTATTTGTATATCCTGCTCTTGTAATATATAATGTATCGTTAAAAAAAATAAAAAAAAACACATGAAAGAGACTAAAAACCTTTCTTAAAAAAGGGATGAAAAAGAATTTCTGAATCAGTGGTATCAGTCAAAATGAAAGGGGAAAACTGCCTCTGCTGGTCTGTACTTCTGCTTTAAAAAAAAAAAAATCAAATAAAACAATGTAACATCATCCGTGTAAGAAGACAGTTCAACAGCTAAACATAGGGCTTTTTCTTTGTCAAAAAGTGAACTGTAAAAGCAATAAATACAAATACTCCTGCTTGGAAACTACTACTTTCTTGATCTAAAGAGCTCTTAAAGTCTGTTTTCTGTACATATCAAATCCTCTATGGTTTAAGTGTTTAAGCTGTCTACTTATTACTACATAATTTGAAAACAGCTTTTTATGCACCACGGTGATAAATGTGATAAATTTAACAAAAACAGTGACATGGTCAAACTTTTTTGACATCCATGTCTGATTCCTGCAGAAAAAAAAAAAAACCCGACATCTTAAGGTCTTCAATTTAATTAGTAATTTTCAACTCTTTTGCCTCAATTAAACTGTCCAGTGTTTGGTGAAATGTTAAAATAGATGTGACTTTAAAAAAAAATTAATTTCTATCTTTTTCATTTCTGAAGTTATTCATAGGCCTTCTAGCAATATTGTTTTCTTTAAAATTAGGTTTTACTTCATTATTTACAGTAGATTCATGTGATGTCTGAACTGAAAAAAACATTAAAAAAAGAGATTCTCAAGTTGGCTTTTAAGTAGCTGTTAAAATATAAGCCAGCACAGCACACTGGAATGTCGACTCTATGATATAAAAAATAATTAATGAAGAATGTGACACAAATCATCAAATTCACTCACTCCTCAGCTCTGGAGATTTGCACATGGGAGAGAGGAGGTGAGGGGGAACATCACTTCCACCACAAGTAAAAGCTTTTCCAAATATACCTTATCTTAAGAACATCCATTCCCGGGGGGAAGAGAGAATCCCTAAAATACCTCGCCAGGTGACAGCAGTTAAATGTGGGAACCCAGTCATGTCTCTGGAATAATTTTACCACACTACAAACTCAACTCAACAGAAAGAGGGCAGAAAAATCACATACAGTAGCACAAAATAGCATATACACTCCATTAAACATTACATAATGTATAACTGAGCGGCCATTAGTGCAGCATTGCCCTAGAGCCCTGGGGTTATTGTTTGGCTCGTGTCATGTAACAAAAAGATCAGATGCATTTTTAACTTTTGAAATAACGGGTATAAACATAAAAGTGATGATGTGTGAAAGTCAGCATCGGTGATGGATGGAACAAAAGAGGTGGAATGGATAACACGAGACGCATTAAAATTCACACATCACTTTGAAAGCCAGTGGATGCTGCCAGGACAGATGGCCGTGACCGCATTCCCAGGTGTTTTCAACGACGCAGCAAACCAGAGCCAACTGGATCGGCAGTATATCACATACATTTTACTGTAGTGTTACAATTCTGTCACTTCTCCTTCATCGTCAAATATAATACTACGGCGTCATTAATTGGTAATCAGGAAATTATCTCAAAGCAGGTATCTTCAACAGGAAATCTCTTGTCCCTAGGTTGTCAGCAGAAATTCCACAGGGGGATTGAACAATTTTAATAAATATATTTATATTTTGCAAGTGCTTGAAATTAAAATGTTAGTATGTATTATGTAACTATGTATCATTCAAATAGCTTGGCATAGCTTACTAAATCGCAAATGTATTCATGACATTATTACAGATATATATATATTTATATATATATATACTGTATAAATGTATACACAGAATATGGGCCATGTCTATATATATATGTGTGTAAATGCAGTTTTCTTAACTCAAAGTTCCCAGGGAAATTTAAACTGTTTTTTCAAAAGAAACTGCATTTAAAGCACAAGCCATCACATTAAGACCATTAAAGATGCCCCGATCATACATAAATCAATTCACTTACCATATGCTTTTGTCAGGTCTGTCCGTCTCACACACACTTCTTGTCTGTCATTGATGTCATCATACCCACCTGTGCCCTGTGATGCCTTGTTAATCAGTCTCATTAGTCTCACCTGGCATACCTCCCTCTCCCTCACTCACTTTTGGTTGGGTTGTTGTTGCAATGCTCTTGGATGTGCTTGTGTTCCTATTCTGTGCATTTGCGATTAGATTCCTGTTCTTTTTGTGGTCCTCTTGTACTTATTCCAGTTCAATGTTTTTTTTTTTGTTTGTTTTGCCAAAAATATTCAGTGTGTTTGGACACTGAAAGAGGTCGTCATTGTCCTTACAGATCACTGCACCAAAGACACAGTCAAGGCTTGTGGAACTTTAAGTGCTCTGTCCTCCTCCTTTATCGTAACCTGCTCTTGGTTAAGCCTTAATTTGGGGCGCAACTGTTTGAGGCGCATCATTATTAATTTCATTACGGTCCATTTATCAAGGCCGCCTGCTGCTATTTTCACAACCATTTAATCAGAAGCCAATGTTCCTCAATTAGGCTCCTGTAATGGCCGAAAACTAATTTAACCTAAAACGCCGCGGAACTGATTTATGACATGACTTCAAACGTAAAAAGGAATTACTCTTAAATGTTCGCATTCATATTAAGACAATCTGAGGAGTGATCATTGCTGAGTTTACCTTTGAGATTCATTTAATTTTAGTCAGTATTTTAATAAAATTAGTTTAAGGATGTGAGCTGTATAGTAAGAAGCATTATCTTTGGACCAGTGCTTCTCAAATAGTGGGGCAGGCCCCCCTGGGGGGATGTGGTGAGGTGTGTGGGGGGCTTCCAATGGAATATGGCACACTGGACATAAGTGCTGTAATGCTTAAATGATGACAAGCCTCCAGTCACTAGGTGGCAACAACCCATACAGTGGGTTGTACAGATAAAAAATATACATGTTATTAGGTTCTGAATAGTATTTCAATTCACTGCTTTGGACCAACAATCAAAGTTTCTTAATTGCAAATATAGTGACTTGAGTTTTTAGAGTTAGAAGGGCAACTAATAACAAATATAACCATTCACTTATTAAATATACGTATATATAATTTATGACATATTTTTCAATATTGCCCAAAATGCAGGATATTTTTTAATAAATGCCACAAGCATAAAACAAAATTTCATTTAACTGCACTTTTATCTGTTACATAGTCTGGACCCTGAACCCTATTTTGAAGCATTACATTTTTTAAAAAATTAAATATAAGCTTTTTTAAATTTTAAATTGTATATATAAACACAGTTTAAACAGATGTATATGTTAAGCAAACAGAAAATGTAACAATAAATATTCAAAAATCCTTTAAAAAAATCTTAACTTTGCAGTACCGACAGCAATTCAAAAAAAGCAATTTTTAAAAATACTTGATTTTGTTTTAACAACAATTTAAACCATTTTAATCCTTGCAGAAAACTTCAAGAAATAAGGTAAAGTATACATACATTCGACAAAATCATAATTAGAAATATATACAGCACCAGGTGTAAATTTACAGTTCTAGCAGGTGTGGTGTGCCAAGTGTAATATTGATGAGAATAAGAGGGGACGAGCTAAAGTTTGATGGCCGCGGGCAAGAACAATTTCCTGTGGCTTGACAGAGCACCAGCTACATAATGCTACATAAGCTACAAAAGTTCATTTGGTGCTAAGAAGTTTAGGAAAAACAGACTAAGTTGACTTAGAACTATTACGTTATGTACCATACTCAGGTAAATATTTTAAATCTAAGTGTAATAATGTACTTTGATCAAGTGCAGTTATCAAGAAAGCAAGTTCCTTCGTCCACGTCTGAGGTGACACGTTCATGTCGGACTCTTCGCCGCTGAAGTCAGCACTCAGCCGTACTTGTTGTCCACTGGTGGAGTCATCTCTGAGGGGAGTGGAGGTGATTGATGAGCTGGCAAATATGCCTCGGGCCCTCTGTCCGCTGTTCAGACTGATTAGGCCCAAAGTGCACGAGAAACACTTTCGGTGTTGTTCAGCAGGTACAACTCGACCTCCAAAAAGAAGTCAGCAGGCATCCACAATTTAAACATTGAAAAATCTGCTTGCAATGTGGAAGTGGGCTGTGAATGATTATTGGAGCGCTCCAGATGTCAAGTCTCCATACAGTTCACTAGACCGTAGAACTGAGTGGGTTCAACAGTCAGTAGGATCTTTTTAAATAAATATATATATTTTCACATTGAATTCTGCATTAGAAGGACAAAGTAACGCATCAGGTCGCCAATGTTTCATTTTATTTTCACAACTTTTGTATACAGTATGTCGGTCTTTACTTAAGTTTTACTAACTTTTGTTGATGGAAGTTGTATTAAAGTCATCACTTTTATAAGTGGAACTAACATTCAAAAAAGTACCATTAAACAAAGTAAATATTCCACTTGATTTGAATTGTTTCAGGCTTGCCTGCATTTTATGTTAATTTCATTCGACACGGAGGACAAATCACGGCCAAAAGTCTACATTTAAAATGCAAAACTTCCGTTTTTTCAGCCCACACATGGCAGAAAATTATGGCTCAAACACCAGCCGTGGAGTAGGAGTTTAGCAACCCATAGATCATGGACACATGATCTATGGATTGATGAATTCAAACAGATTTGTTTGACTAATACTGACTAACAAATGAGTAAAAAAAAATAAATGTCTGGAGAGTAAATTCAGGTGGGAAAATAGGTTAATTAACTGTTTATACCCTCATAAAGTATCCATAATAATTGATAAAAGAAAGAAGTGCACCTTAGCAGTGACTCCATGTGGTCAAGTCCACTAGACATCTTTGTTCCTTAATGGAAGCAATTACATTTACGTTAAATTGTTTAAAAGTAATGTAATTTGACATGATCAATATGTATGACAAATTTGATTAATATTAGTATCTGAAAACATTGCCAAATATATATATATATAAACTGTATAAATGTACAGTATATACAGAATATATATGGGGCCATGTGTATATATATATGTGTGTAAATGCAGTTTACGTTTATATGTATCCATGTGTATATGTATATATGAATATATATTATGTTTGTATATACAATATATATCTAAATGCACTTGAATTCCAGTCCTTGAAAACAGATGATTTTTATTTTTCTTAACTCAAAGTTCCCAGGGAAATTTAAACTGTTTTTTCAAAAGAAACTGCATTTAAAGCACAAGCCATCGAAGACATGTCCCACGTCACATAAGCATTAAAGATGCCCCGATCATACATAAATCAATTCACTTACCATATGCTTTTGTCAGGTCTGTCCGTCTCACACACACTTCTTGTCTGTCATTGATGTCATCATACCCACCTGTGCCCTGTGATGCCTTGTTAATCAGTCTCATTAGTCTCACCTGGCATACCTCCCTCTCCCTCACTCACTTTTGGTTGGGTTGTTGTTGCAATGCTCTTGGATGTGCTTGTGTTCCTATTCTGTGCATTTGCGATTAGATTCCTGTTCTTTTTGTGGTCCTCTTGTACTTATTCCAGTTCAATGTTTTTTTTTTGTTTGTTTTGCCAAAAATATTCAGTGTGTTTGGACACTGAAAGAGGTCGTCATTGTCCTTACAGATCACTGCACCAAAGACACAGTCAAGGCTTGTGGAACTTTAAGTGCTCTGTCCTCCTCCTTTCGATCTGGTAACTGGGTTTTTTTTGTTTTTTGACCTAATCAAAAAACAGTGACAGTGTCTTTTGCAAGATTTCTCATTTTGTTTTAAAAACTGTGGCGCCAGAGGCAATGTCTCTGTCATTGGTGTGGCACCCCAGGGTTCACCTCCTGGGCAAGATCGAATCCCGGTTAGGGTAGTTGGTACCTTCCAGTGGACTCACCACCCGCAGGAAGGTTCAGGGGGTTGGTACAGTGCAGTGTGATTTTAGTGGCGACTGCTGCCTCCACGACCCGGTAACGGATAAGCAGATGAAAATGTTTTTTACCTCAGAAGCAAACTGATGATTTTTTATTGCAATTTTTTTATGGAAAAGGAAGCATTAGCATTACCCACTGAAAGCTAAGGATTATTACCTGGTTGCCCCTTTTTAGAAACAAACTAGTGCGATACGAACAAACCAAACTGATAAAGAAGAAACACGCCTTTTTGAATGTGAAACGAGACTTCAGGTTGCTCAGGCTATAGTTTACCTCTTTTGCCCCGAGGGAAAATGCACTAATGTGGTCGAACGCCAACCTGGGACGACAGCAGAAAACCAAGAACCAGACAAGAAACGAAGAAAAGCACATTGTGATGGCCATGTTGTCTCAGACAGGATCAGCTGCAAATAATATATTTATGTTATATTTCATAACATACTGTATATATAAGTATAAATATCACATTATATATTATAATATATAAATTAAGTGTGTGTATATATAAACATATTTATGTATTTATATTTTGCATGTAAAAATATATAATATATTTAAATATACATTATCTTTTCTATAAAAACACAAATACATTTATTTTCTGAAAGGAAGATAGAAATGGCTGCAGGTGTCATAACTGCTGCAATATGTGTAGAGATGACTGAAAAATTGTTTTGTTTTTTTTTTATACTTAAAACGTACAATAACTGGGGCCACATGGAACGATGGTTATTGATTTTACCTCAGAGCAAAAAGATCACTGGTTTAAGAACAGCCATTGACCGGTGGCCTTGCTGTGAGTAGAGTGTCCTTCTTCTTCCTGTGTGTGGGGATCAGGTGAATTGATCTGAATGTAAGTCATACCCTGCATATATGAAGCCCCATATAGGTTTTCTCTTCGTTCTAAACTTTTCCCTGATGGAGCTTGTTGACTGCAGCGGTCAGCTCCAACTGCACCATGACCTTGAAAAGAATCAGGATAATTCTGGACAATTGAGTGTAAAAGTGTAAAACAATCTCATATGATGTCGTTTAATTAGTTTACTGTAAGGCCGTCAAACGATACGATGATAAAGCTTGATAAATCCAGATACACAGAATTTCACAAATAGGTACAAATAATGATTTTTCCGTAAATTGCCGGAACAGCACGACAAACAACAGACGTTAGATGTACAGAGTCGCCTCAATAATTTAAATAGTGAAATATGTGTACTATATAAATTCAAAACACGTAGACTGAAGTAGCAATACAAAATTTGGCGGATGTGCCTTCTTCTGCTTTCGATTATACCCTCCAGGGCGCACCGCAGTTGATCATCTGCCTCTATCTAACCCTAACCCAGCACTTATTAAATAGTGGGGAATAAGGCACATAAGTGTACCACTGCTGTAATGTTTGAATGATAACAAGCCTCCAGTCACTAGGTGACAGCAACTTATACACTGGTTTCAGATAAAAATATACATTATCAGGTTCTCAATAGTATTTCATTTTGTGGGAGTGTGGAAGGGGAAGGCATGTCAGAAAATAATTGAGAACCACTGCCCTAACTTACCTTACCTTACATTTCCACATTTAGCAGACACATTTGTCCAACTCACAAGAGGAGGATAAACAATAAAGCTAGCTAGAGAAACACTTGAAAGGAGACAATCAGCTAGGCTTTCCAGAAAGTTTAGAAGGAGATTGACAACTACCTCTTCAGCTTTTACACCAACTATCTCAATGTCCTCTTTTAGGAAATCCACTAATCTCCGCTGAGGCCGTCATCTTCTCGTCTTCCCTGGCAACTCCATCTCCACAACATCCTCTGACCAATATATTCACTATCTCACCTCAGTCATTGTCCAAACCATCTTAACCTCACCTCTCAAACTTTGTCTCCAAGCTACCGCACCTAAAATATGCTCATTTCTAATCCTGTCCACTCTGGTCAATCCCAGTTAAAATCTCAGCATCTTCATCTCTGTTAACTCCAACTCATCCTTTTGACTGTTCAACAGAGCCGCTGTACCTAAAACCTATATTTAAGTGAAAGATAATTACACAACAAAATGTCACCTCTGCATGGTAACTGGCCATCATAGCAGATTTCACTACAAAATAGCGGATGTTTAATTAGGGAATATTAATTAGGGAAGTTTTTTTGTGCAATCAGACAAAGACTTTTCACACTTTAACTCTTCGGATTTATCTTTTCTCCAGCGTTTGAGGACAAAATGGTGTTAAAACATGAAGAAGAAGAAAAAAACTAAAACCAATCCATATTGTAAAAATGAATATATTGTTTTTTTGTTCTACAAGTGGCTATAACAGATTCCTACTGTATGCTGCACACATGATTTCAGAATCCTACAACTGCTCAGTTCTGCAGCAAGGTAAGCGCTAACGTCAGTCTCCTTTAATGACATTTCCCACAAATCATTTTTACTGAGGTCAATGGTTCGTGTTAAACTTGGGTAATAGCCCGTTGTTACCAAGGTCAGAGATAATTACCGTTACTAATTCATCTCCCAAAAATAGAGTGCTGTTTTTTCTTTTTTTTAGAGAAGCCCAGAAATCCAAGGGATCTGTCACTAGATATGTAAGAAAATTTGATTGGTCAAAAAAAGTGGTCACTGCCAAGCATTTACAGCTTATCTACTAATACTACTTACTGCTTATAGTATAAAGTACATCATCAGTGAATCCTAGTGGAGCTTTGACTATCAATCTGATACACTCTTTTCTCCTCTGGCATGCCGCGGGCTGACCAGACTATCTGCTAGTCCAGGCATGGGCAAACCTTTTGAGTTATGGGCCAAAATTGTTCTAAAATTGAAGAGGGGGGCCGGGTCAGGAGCAGATAGATAGCGTTTGTGTGAACTAAGATAAATGACAGGTAAAAGTCATACCTAAAGGCTAAAATGCTAAAATGCTTTTATCATTTTCTACACCATCTATTGGGAGTCTAGTGGGTATTGCAGGGAAAATGCAGAAGTATAATGATTATATAATTAAATTATATAATTTGGAAAAGTTTCTCGGGCTGGATTAAAAGATGAACGGGCCATATCCGGCCATTGGGCTTTAGTTTGCCCATGACAAGGCTAGTCCCTGTTTACCATAAGTCAAGGAAAGTTGACATTTTGAGCTTAGGTATCGGATAGATCGATATTCAACCCTGAGATTTTGACCAATGTCAGACCGATACCGATCCAAGTATCATCTCAAGCCACCCCTAACACATAAATATATATTTTTTAAATGAGCCTCATACACCTTTTTGGTGTCTCCAGCTTTGACAGATTTTACGATTATATCTTTTCAAACCTTGATTTTGACCTCAGTCGCCTAAAGAATTATACAAATCCTGAAGTGACTCCGAAGACGATTACGTTTCTCTCCCATTGCAATAAGGTGTTAAATGGCAGTTGTAGCATTCAGACACTCGTAGCATTTGGTTGCACATGAGCAACATGTTATCTGCACTGAATGCACTTGTAAATTCCCAGGATGCCTCTGGTGGCAGCAGAAAGCCAAAAGTATTAGTAAGGTTTCAGCTGACATCAATATCCAGCTGGGGTGGTATGTTAGGACTGACACTCATGCTAATCCTTCTTGTCCTCACTGGAAATTGAAGTCAAAACAATCTTTATTTTTTTATTTTTTAGTCTTTATTTATAACATGACATTAAAAACAGACGGTGTATCATTCAAATCTGTGTATCATTTGAATCCAACCAAATTGCAAAAACGGATTATTTGTATTTCCAATTTTGTGCACAACTGACAAAAATTGAAATTGAAAAACTGACAAAACAGATAACAGGCTCACTTCTTAATTTGGATATTTTGAATTGATGCGGGACGTCTGACCAGGAGGGGGACATGAAGGCAGAAGACGAAGAACCTTTTTTTTTTGTTGTTGTTGTTTGTTTGTTTTTGCATTTTGGTCTGTGGAAACAAATACTGGAAAATGACTCCAAAATGATTTATTTTATTTTTTTATTTTTATTTTTTTTTTGAGAGATCGATTGATACACAGCTTCTTCTATATATACCTGCTTTTTGCCCTACCCGGGCCTGTGGCAACTCCAATTTGGCTGTCAGTGTCTGGTTTACTGATTGTGCAAAAAGTAGGTATAAACAGAATAAATAAAAAAAAAAATCTAAATTGACAGCACAAACAAATACCAATACTCACGAAAGAAAAAACAATACACAGAAAACAATGTACCACCACTCCAAGCCAATTTTTTTTTTCAAACCAATATCTGTAAGTGTGTTTTAGTGAGTGAATGCGTGCAAGGGGGGGTTGAGATGTTATGTGGCGAGATGGGTGCAAAGTTGGTGTTGTCATTCCCAGCAAACCGCAGTTCTTTTCAGCTCACTACGCTCGCTCTCCCACCGCAGTCTGCATTTATTATGTATTTGCGTCTCCAACAAATGCATTTTTCTGAAAAGTTCTGAACCAACACTTAAATAACTGAAATGTTTTCCCAAGGCGGACATGTCTCGCTCAGTCGAGAGCGCAACCTTACAGCTTTAATTGGCCATCAAAGGGAAAAAGAACAATGTGTGAAATGTTACATCACCGCAGGTGGGGCATTTGATAAAAACAGCTCCGTGATGTTGCTTTCCGTTTCTTGCTGCCGCACGATTTTTAACCTTTACCGGACAGAATGTTTCGGCTTCAGTTTCAAATAACTCGCTGTCATTTTGTCTAACTGTTATGCAATCACTTATCTACTTTGTTTTGATTGTGTAATGAGTGGACAAGCAATCCAGTTTTTTCCACAAGGAAAAAAATGTCCATAATAATTACTATTCGATTATTGGTGGCGCTGTGATCGCGGAGTGGAGCCGAAAGTATTGAGTCGTCCTTTGACTAATATTCAACTGCAAACAGCAGGCAGTGGGAAAGCTCTGAGGCCTACTGCTGCTGGGTAACTCACTGCACCACACCAGACAGCAGATGAGGACTCCCTAGTAAGAAGGTAAGACAAAAATGTCCGTAACAGAGTGAGCCACTGGAGGTGGTCACAGACAGTTGTTCTGGCAATTGGAATTCTGTGCTGGAGTAAGCCATGAAGCATCGTGCACTCTCGGTGAACTCAAAAAATGAAAAAAAAAACACATGTATATATATATATGTATATATATTACCGGACTATAAGTCACACTTTTTTTCATCCTTTGGTTAGGTTTGCAACTTATACTCTGGTGCAACTTATATATTAAAATACAAAATTTCACCTGTTCGTTATTTTCACACTGACAGCCGCTAGAGGGCACTCTAGGATTGTGTAACTGTATCTGCTATTTAGTTTAAAAAAAAAAAAAAAAAACTTTACCTTTGAGGTAAAACAAATGTTGGTAATTTAATAAACTACAAATTACAAGCAAATTTCTTTTTTGTATCATTAGTACTTTGACACTTAAGTGTATCGTTGCACTCCTAATATATATTTATATATGCAGGAGTTTTTTGTTAAATTGAGAAATTACTTAAAGAACTTATTTATTTTAGTTGCAATTAATCATGATTAATTTTGAGTGAATTCAAAAGCTACCTTTAGTCAGATGGAATTTTTTTAATCTTTTGACAGCCCTGGTTATTTCAAATGAAATCCTCTGGAAATCCTAGGTTTGATTCTGTTTAAACTACAGTACATGAGAGTTTCCATTCCCCTCTGACATGAACCCCACCGTGTTGTCCGGCCACTGTTGAGAGGGGGATGTGCTGCCAATAATTGCATTCATCTATCAAACCCTAGGTCAGTGTCACCATTGCAAATGACAACATCCTGTGGTACAGCTGCTGACCAGGGCACAGTCAGCAATGTTGTCAGGCCGTGCTTTTGGATCGCTCTGTTGAAAAATGACAATGGGAGAGAAACAAGCCAGCAACAGAGGTCCGACATTTGACCTAAGATAACGGCAAAGACAAATAACAAAAAGAAGCTTTGAGGTTTGAAAGAAAAATAAATCACAGTTATATAATTTATAGTCAACACAAAGCCATGGAAACCAAAAAACAAAACAGAAAGATACGTTATTGCGTTTTAGAACATCAAATTAAAATGCAAACTCAAGCCCGGGGCAGATTTTATTTATCAAGTGCAAGAAAAATGCCCTACAGAGTGCAAGTGAAAGTAGAAAGTTGCAAATTGCAAGAAAATAAATGGCAAATATATGCACAAAATTAAATATGCATTAAAGTAACTACTCAGGCACTTGTAATTCTTAAACACAATGATTTGTATTCCTGTTTCTCAAAGGTAAAAGATTATCAGTTTTGAATTGTTGTTAGTTTTTTTACACTTCAAATTCAACAAAACAGCAGCTCTTTTCAATTCCAGTCACTGCACTGCACCAAAAAGACCAATCAAAAAAACAAATATACTGTAATTTCTGGACTATTGAGCGCACCTGAATATAAGCCTCACTACATTTAAAAAGAAAAATATATATAGACCCCACTTCTCTATAAGCCGCCGGTGTCCACGTTGTAACATGGGATATTCACACAGAAAGATGTTAGTTTTTTTTTTCCGAACAGCGCCTGTAACACGGCTGGTTACACGTTAGGTTTCGCTGTCTTCTTTTCCTTTCTTTGGTTTTATAAGGATTCCCAAGTCAATTTTGAAAAGATTCCTTTTTTGGGAAATTGTTCTCCATTTGCTGCGGTAATGTAGCAGACCAGAAGACGCCACACAATACAGATACTTTTATTTTTCTAGAGCTCAGCCTTCGCAGTGACAATCGACAAACTCATTTTGTCTCCCTGTTTAAATGTAAATGTTATGGATGTTAGTGTAAAACACTTTAAGTGGCCATAAGGACTGAGAAAATGATTTACTTGTATTAAAACACTGCAGGTTCAATACAAGTGAATTGAGAAAGCAATAGCACTTTTGTCTCCATTTATTTGAATACGACGAACAGTGTTCTCCCAGTCATAATAAAATGAACCCATTACACACCCAGTATCCTTCAGCTCCTAACTTCTTGTAAGAGCAGTTACTGCAAAACTGTGCTAATTTACTGTTGTGGAATTAGGTCTAAAAACTGCTGTAGATGTTTTTGCATTTTACTAAATTATGAATAAGCAAAACACAAATAAAGGGCTCAGAGGACCCCATTTATTTTCAGCTGTTTCATAATCACTGTTGTTGGTCAGAGTGTATCCCATGACCTTTTGACCGGTCTCTCTAAAAAAAAAAAAAATACACAAACCAAAATGAGTACTCACAATCCAGCTGATTAGAAGTCAAGCAATTTTGTATGTTGAATGTATTTATGTCAAATTCAGTCCCAAGACACCAGTATAGAAAATGTTAATAAATATATAAAAAAGTGACTGAAGAATTATTATACATTCATCAATCAATTTAACATTTAACATTCAAGACAAATACAAATATGTAATTAAAATACTATGTTCTCATGCATCTGCTTTTATTGTCTTTATATTTATGTTTTATTTATTGTATTCTCAGTGAGTTGGATTTGATTTTTTTTTTTTTTTGTCCAACCACCAACAGCGATATAATGACTGAGAGTGCACCAATACCTCTGTTGATACGTTTTAGTCATCCTCATCACAGCAGTAAAGAGGGATTTAGGTTCTCCATCCATCAAACCAACACAGGTCATATTTCACTGCAGTAATAGCGGTGTCACAGTGAACTGACCTTTCTGACTCTTGCATAGTCGGCTGGGCTTCCTGTTAGCTGCTCAGTGAATAGAAAAGTGACTGAAGAATAATTATAAAAGGGTACATTCATCAATCAATTTAAAATTCAAGACAAATATATAATTAAAATACTACGTTCTCCTGCATCTGTTTTTTTTTTATTGTCTTTATATTTAGGTTCTATTTATTGTATTCTCAGTGAGTTGGATTTGAATTTTTTTTTTTGTCCAACCGCCAACAGCGATATAATGACTAAGAGTGCACCAATACCTCTGTTGATACGTTTTAGTCATCCTCATCACAGCAGTAAAGAGGGATTTAGGTTCTCCATCCATCAAACCAACACAGGTCATATTTCACTGCAGTAATAGCGGTGTCACAGTGAACTGACCTTTCTGACTCTTGCATAGTCGGCTGGGCTTCCTGTTAGCTGCTCAGTGAATATGGAAGCACCCGTTAGCCCAGCAACATGCAGGAGAACCATGACACCACACATCCATTTTGCCTCAACATGTAGTAATCGCAGTAGCGTGCCGTGTATTTCCCACTAAAGTGGCGTACCAATGCTAAATGCTAAAGTCCAATCGGTCCTTTCCTATTTATGGCAAGTTTTAATTCACTTTAATTCACTTTTAATTCACTTTAATTCTCAAAGTGCTAATGTAACTGTACCCCTGCCAGAAGGTCTTGCCAACTCAAAATGTAATTGGTTAAAAAAAATAAATTAAAAATGAATTTCATTGCCATTCATTTTAGGCTGCACTCACTGATTCTGAAGGCCTTTAGGCAGGTTTCTTTCACCCTGGCAGCAAATGATGACTAAAATATGATAGATTAAACGCAACTGGAGGCAGAAAAACCAAGAAAAGCTATGAAACCATGAGAACATACTACTTTTTATTATTTTTTATTATTCATGAAAACAAGTCACTGATTCACAGATAAGGCTTTACTGGCCTTGACGGTATACCACTGAGTACAGTAATTGTATTTATTAAACAGGGACTGCAATACATTATTTCATGTAAGCATTTAATTCTATCTTGGTGTGATTATAACAGATGGCTACGTTTACGCCTTTCACAACAATTATCCTCCAAATACAATTAGACATCACTAATGAACGTCGTTTATATTATTAAATATTACTGAAGTATTGAAAATACATTCCCTTTTCTCTCTAATCACCGCACTCTATATCAACTAAATCTGATTTGCTTCCAGCTTATTCAATAAATCTGCGCCCGGATATATTCTGATATTGAAGCTAAAACATATGTAAGTTGGCACTCAATATTTCAACAGCGTAAGCATATTCAGTGTGTTTAATCACAGGCCACAGGAAAGGTTATTAACTTTTTAGCACCTGTTTAATGCAGAGCCTCCCTCACTTTCTTTTATTCCCCGGCTTTGCTGCTCTCTCCCTCGCTCTCTCCTTCGCTCTCTCTCTCTCTGTTGTTTTTGTTCATTCTTTTGACAGAATATTGATGAAAACACGGTTATCATAGAATTTCTAACATCTAGTAAGATTGCACGTTGT
>NC_024309.1:1100171-1113890 GCF_000523025.1 Cynoglossus semilaevis | reverse complement strand
TGTCGGAAATTGGCCTCTCTTCCACTCGCATTGTCTGCGTTCAATCTTGTAAAAGGGCTTTGTTGTTATTCACACACGCAGAAAGAGGTTTTTCTTCATATTTTGGAAATAACCGTCTTCTACAAAATGTAAATTGTTCACTCTGGTTGTTTTGATTGTCCTTCATCACTCCATTATTAATATGTAGTGATGCCACTAGCTCTAGCTGAACAGGGGTGAAGCCTGTGTCAGATCACACTAAATATGGGCTGCACAATGTGCTTCCTGTCTATTACTCTGGTAAAAATATAATTTGGATTGTCATAACCCAGTTATATTAAAAATCATTAAAAGCTGATTGGCTGACTGCAGTATATTTACATACATTTCTTTAATAATTTTTGATTTTGGCTCAGGTAACATATCATAGTTGAAGGTAGAAAAAAAATATGCATTTGCATATTTAATTTTTTTTTTTTTTTTTTTTATGCATTTGCATATTTAATTTTTTTGTTGTTTTTTTTTTTTTTTGGTTGTCCATGTTTCCTCCATGTTTCCCAGGAGTTTACGAATAATGTCTATTGACTTGGGTTGCAAAGGTTTGTGACCTTTAAAATATGGAAGTATGCAAGTGATTCAAAACTGACAATGTGTTAGTTACTGCTTCATACGTAATATGGGTCGCAACCAGCAACAGGAATTAAAAATTGCTGCTAACTAAGCTTGGTACTGTTTAAAAAAGTTCTGTTGGTACTGTAACTTGGTACTGTACTGAAGTTCTTCAGTGTCAATAGTTTCAAAATCTAGGTTGATTGACATAAGTTTAAGTTTAAGTAAGTTTAAGTTTAATCCTTAGAGATAAATGCTGTCTCACAGACAGTAATTCAAAGTAATTCTAGCACAATAGTGTTAGATGCCACCATGTTAATGTTAAAAGGCCCAGGGTTCTTTTGTCCTTCTTAAATTCTTATTTCCCCTCACCTCTATTGTGTTAAAAGAATATTACAATTACACAGTCCTTGGTAACGCATGAAGAAATGCCACCTTCCCTAGCTTTAATAATAGACATCGAACAAGTTATGAAACCTTTTTGTCTGATACTGCGCAAGTTGTTGTGCTAGCAACAATGGAAAAATGGAAGATGTTCTGTGTCACGTTGTTCTGCTTGTTATCATCTGCGTCATACATGTAAGTTCAATTTCCGAGGTTGATGACTTTTAAAACACTCACAAGTGATTCATACCAGTCAGATGTGTTTTTATTAGCGTCTTTTTTTTTCTTTTTCAAATAAATACAACTCTGTACACACCATCTGGTATTAAAAACAATCCTTTGTCAGTGAAGGGGAGGAGATTGCATTATAATTGACCCAAGTGATGAGACTAATAAGCTCCCCTGTGAACTCATCAAAGAACCACATCGAGATAATGAGTCTGTTTTAGTTTTTATGTAACTCATGATCAGTTCGGAGTTTTGTTTTGCTTTTATTCCATAACCTTCGATCTCAGCCCCCTCTCACTAGACAACAAATGATGTGAGCTAGGTGTTCATATTAATATCATCAATATTAGCAAATAACCTTCAGAGAGGGTCATACCTGCAGTGCTTTGATCTGACTTTATATCATACGTTCTTGCCAGCTCTCCTAAAAGAAAAGGGGAAAAAAAAATGAATAGCCGAACCGCATCTGCAGTGTGACAGGAGAGCCAGGTAAGATCAAGTCTTCAGTTTTTATCTTTAGCAAAAGACTAATTAGTAGACAAACAAATTAGTTAGTTATCGTCTCATTAAAAGTATATAAACAGATACATTTACTCTTTTAGGATCAAAATCATAGATTCAACACAAGAAGAAAGAGTTTCTCTGCGAAAGTTGGATTTTATTGAGGGTGTTAAGAATTGTTAACTCAGCCTCTCCTTTGTACAGGCTAACTTTCTAACAAATAATCTTGAATTAAAACCTTTGTTTTTTTTAAGGAAATGCAAACTACCAAAATGTATGAAGCCCTCAAATCAAATACTTCAGAACAGTGAAGATATGAATTCACTAATTCAACTCTACAGTAACATAACTGTAGTGCATGGACATTTTGGAGTATACAAAAATGAGAGTTGTTTAAAAAAAGAGGCCCAGATTACCCTGGGCAAGCCTTCCATCAACTGAGAGACATTCTCTGCTGCAAATGGCATTTATTGATCTTTAGAGAGCTGGTGACCTTGAGCCTTTAAGACTACATAAAACGCACATGAAACAGTGAAGAAAAGCAAAATCACTTGCTACATACCGCCTTACAGAGACACTGTCATCCCTTGGCTTATACTTGATTCACCAGTTCCTACAACCCAATCATCCATCCATCTATCCACCCATTTTCTGCTGATTTAATCATTTCGGGGGATCTGGATCGAGTGGGAAGGGTCTGGGCAATCAGGAGCCAATTCCGGCGATGGCAGGTTACACCTTGGAAAGCATGCTGGGTCATCACAAGAAGGCAACCGCTAACACATGCTCATAACTATGATCAATTCCGGGTTTGCCAATCTGCATAATCCTCATTCTGCATGATTTTTGACTGTGGAAAGTAACTGGGAAATGTCATGCGTACGATTGGAAAACATGCAAATTCTACAGAAAGATCAGTCAAAAATCATGAATATCTCCACCTTACTGACACGAGTTGCACTCCCAAACTCCCAAGGGATTAATAATATCTATCTATCTATCTATCTATTATACACTTGGTATGAGCATAGTCAAGATTTCTGTTAAAAAGATAATAATTACAAGCTATGTCAAGTTCTAGGACAGTAGAATGCAGAACTTAAAAACAGAGGTGTTAAACAGAAAGTCAGTGAATAAGGTAGCACTACAACATCTTCAATTAAAAGAGAAAAATCTGTGAAATGCAGAGGTGGAATCAACAGGAAATAGAAGCAGCTGGCTTGCTGCAGAGGGACAAAGACCAAGTGACAGTGGAGGCCAAGGGGACCTGAATATGTACAAACAGTTGCAGGAAGATAACAAGACACAGGTGAGATACGCAAAGACAAGAATAGGTATCACCGAAGAAAGGAAAGACAAAGGTCAGGACATGGGTGACCTCGAAAAGAGACGGGACAAGAACATGGAAAACAAATTAACAGGAGGAGGAAAACTCAGCTGACTGGAATGGATATGAAGTCAAGTGAGTTTAAAGCAGGAGTGTTGAACATATGGCCTGAAACACTCATTCCTAAAAGGAATAAGAACTTATAAATAATGTTGTTTGAAACAAAAGACATGGTACAATGGGTTTTACATTTACTGGTCTTAATAATAGTGTTAGTAATATATATATATATATATATATATAATTTTAAATAAAATGTATGTAGAGTAAACTCCAGTGAATTTGTTCTATAATGCAATTGCTAGGCCACATTTAGCAACAATTCTCAGACAGTGATGAATACAATATGCAGTCAGCCTGTGGTAGAAAATAATGAATGTTCCGTGCTATTTGGAATGTTCCCCGATAAAGAATTATCTTGGCCTATTATGAGGACCGGCAAATTACTTTCTCGTTTCTGACTCATTTAAAATGTGTCATTCAAGAAGTCTATGTGAAAAAGCCCGCTTAAGCATTCCCATATCATCTGGGTCCAGCTTCCCTTTGCCAAAGTTTTTTGAATCTCTGATGAGTGCTTACAATGACCTCTTTCCAAAGTCATCCAATCACTGCCAGATGCGTCAAAGTTCTGATATCAATGGAGTTAAATGCTCGGAGATTTTTCTAAAAAAAAAAAAAAAATTCGACATCCAGTCACATTATTTCACTGACAATGCATATATTTTAATACAAGCTAATAATTAGGTGGTTCCGCTTATTCTGAAGTGGGCTGGTGCTTGAGCTTACATCAAAAGTGCAGGACACTTAGGTTTTACATAGAAAAATCTAATTTAAATTATACACCAAATGCATTATGTCTATTTAAAGAAAACATTTGTAACAGAGAGAGAGAGAGAGAGAGTGTTATTATTATCATTGTTGTTTGTCAATCACTGTATGGAAAAAAAAATGGCAAAAATCCAATCCTCAGTCCAACTGTGCACCTAACCTAACCACTCACTCACTGGCTTTGTATGTGTCCTGTACCACCCTGACATACTTCTCTGCCACTCCTGACATTGTCATGCAGTACCACATCCCTTTCCTAGGCATATCAGATATTGGCAAAAAGTTAATATCGGACATCCCTAGTTAATACATTTATGAAAACATTCAAGTTGTACAAGAGATACAAGGTACAGTATGTATTCAAGAGATAGAGAGTTGAAGAAAACATTTACAATTGTAGAACCTGGCACAGTACATATAGAGAAATACTTACAATAAGGTTCTTATCTGGTCTTTCATATATCCAAGTAAACACATACTTGTTTATTATAAAATAAATAAATCAACCTTTAATGTCACGATATCACAATACTATTTATACAGCAAGGGGAAAATGGTGGAGATCATTGCATCTGTGATGCTTCACATCACAGATGTCACTACATATATATGGCTTTATAAACGTCAGCTTGTAAGTATGGAGTGATCTTAACATTGTCATGTTGCGAATTGTCATTATCTCCCCCTTCATGTCTATAAAAAAAGATACAGTGTGTTCAACTCCCTCATGCTCATGAAATTAAATTAGCAGTGATTGCCAATATGGAAATCAATCAAGACAAAAACCAGATGAAAATGAGCAGAGAACAGATGTTTGTGGCATTGTGTTCATTTTAAAACTGTTGAACGACAATCTTAATCTCAACATGCAGGATAAATATCAAACGTGTGCACCGAACACGCTCATTCTGACTGCAAATTCATCACCCCGCAATGAAAATCCAATTATCTTTGTGACATTCTCCTCAGTTTTCTTCACTGCCGTGCTGCTTTAATACTATTTGACATTACCTCGTCAACATCTGTGCTCTAAGACTATGTACTAATGTATGTACGCGCTGATATACATGCAATAAACACGTGCTCATTACTGTATATGTCAACTCATATGTTGGTGTGAAAACAACTGTCGACAGGGGAAATAAAATGTAATCATGTGGAGTGATAAGTTGCTCTTCGTACAGCTAGCATTAATCCGACAGGTGGCTTCGGAGATCAAATATTTGCTTTCTCAGTGCCACTCATGTCAGTTTATATACAATTCTACAAATAAACTGTGAAAGCTATTCATAACTCATTATACTTCAATTGCCTTGAAATAAAACTTTCAGGGTTGTATTGGACCCGCAGGGAGGTTTAGGGGGGTTGGTTTTGGACCCGCAGGAAGGTTTAGGGGGGTTGGTACAGTGTAATGTGATTTGGGATCGTGGAGACTGCTACCCCGTGACCCGGTAACGGATAAGCAGATGGAAATGGATGGATGTTGTTTTGGCTACCCCTTGTGGCTGAGTGCCAAAGAAAAAAAAATGCACACTGATCTGATAAAAGAAATAGCTAAAGCAAATGTTAATTTTGTCAATGTCTTAAATTTTCTAGGCCTACGTTTTATGCTTTAATGTGATATATTACTATGCAAATGATTTAAAATGTACATTGTTCATACTCCTTGACATTTGCAGGTCACTATAATGAAAGGCTAGCCTTGCCATTAGGAAAGCTAATCCCACTAATACATTTATATTTATACGCAATACAGTTTCCAATGTCAGTTGAAATTGCACTGCTAACCTTAAGCCACTGTTGTTCAAACGTACATATATTTGCATTTATTATTTGAGAGAATAAAAATATGATCTCTATATTTTCAACAAAGCTGCCTTTCTGAAAAACTTTTCATAATACTAATACTCCATTAGTAATATTCTATAATACTCCACAGCAGTACAACTCTCTCTCTCTCTCTCTCTCTCTCTATATATATATATATATATATATATATATATACATACATATATTTAAACAAGGGGCTCTTAGTACAACATCTTCGGCATTTCGTGTCGCCATCTCCCAAAACTTACTAAGAAAGTCTTCTTCTATCATTCCAACATACTCCATTAAAACAACAACAGGAAATAGTTGGGGAGCGGAGCGGACAAATACGAATACGTCGTCATATGTGCAAATACACCATATAATTATTGTTTTAGATTAATACACGTTTATTTCAATTGTTATTACATTGTAAAGTATATAGTGATTATATAGATGGAAGTGGTTGTTTTTCAAAATAAAAAACCTGCACAATTACGTTCTCAAAATTCTTCTTCCTTCTGTGTGGCCGAGTACCGAATGATCCACAACACAGTGTTGATTCTTGAGCCGGGTTGGGGACCTCTACAGTTTGGGGTCCTCTAAAGTATTCTTCCAAACAAAACACACTTCTTACTCTGCCAGAGTAGATGTACAGATGTACAGTAAGCAGCTAAGTATAAGCAGGTAGTTTGGTAACAATCGTGGCCAGTTCTCTTTTTGGTTTATATGAAAATGGCACTGTTTTTTATTTAAGTTTTTGTGTAATTTAAAGCTAATTTTAAGCTAAAGGTTCATGTATTTCTTCATATCTTGTCTTGTCTTATTACCTAGGTTTCGACATGTTGACAGACAATACTACTTTACCTGCCATAATTCTATAAAATCAACAAAGCATTTTAATACAGAATCACCAAAACATTAGGTAATTACCATAGTAAAAGGAGCTGCAAAATTTAGTTGTTTACTTTTAAAGGAGTTCTTATTTTTGTTTTGTTTTTTTTCTCTCCAAGTAATAATGTTTTCGCATGGTTAGCCTCAGTCTTCAGCAGTGCAAGGGGTTCATACGGCAGAATCAGGACTGAATGTGCGTACCAATACAACATGTGACCATACATGTTGCCTCCACGTACTCCTCGCCTATACGGCGTGTAGGAAATTCGTTGTGGACTCCTGAGCAAACAGCAACTGCTTCAGAATCCAATTAACTAAAGCAAACACGCCGCATCAGTATCCAGAGACACTCTGTCTGTGTCTGTGCCTCAACCATTGTGTCACAGCAAATACGTGCTTCACATTGAGGATGTTACAAAAGGGGGCCATATCTCCAGTCCACTGCATAGTGTATGTGGCTTGCCTTGTTTGCCTAGCATTGGCCTGGAATGACAGTGGAGAAAAGATACAGAGATAAGAAGGACAACAGAGTAAAGAACTCTCATCTGATTTATAAACAAATAAACATCACAGCCTTTTTGACGCTGGGGAAATGTAGCTGTTTTTGTATTCATTTCCAAATATTCCAGGTGTTTGAAAGGAGGAAACTACATTGGATCGAAATGTTTTTACATTACACCACAGTTGACAATCTATAAACTAGGTATGGCTCAGTCCAATACACAGGATCAGTATGAGTTCGATATTGTTGAAGAATTCCAGGATCAAACATTGTAAAAAACAACTATAGCCCTTGCTATCCGATACCTGAACCCAAATGCTAAACTTATCTTTGTGCAACATGTCGTGAACAGGGACACACTCACCTCAGATGGTATTGGATTGATATCAGTACCGGAAGATACTCCAGGTTATATTATTGGAATCGGATATAAACCCGTTATTCTTCTTTGTTGTGTTATTTCAGCAACTCTCATTGAGAGTCACCACAACAGTCACCTGCACCACTGTCACGCCAAAGGTGTTCTTTTCCAATCCTTCCCTTCTTCATAATAGAAACCATTTAAGACGCCCTTAAACATTCAATCAATTTTTTTTTTCCCATTGACTTGCTTTACGAAATTACGCTTTTTTATGAAAATAAAAGATCTGTAAAAAAATGTTGTATCTCGCGTTACATTCCCTTGTCCCCGAGATCGACCATCGCAGGAATGAAATGTCCCACTGTGACATTTTGACAAATTGATAGGGAAGTTACATGTCACAGGTACATGCCTCACGCATAGTGGCAGCAGGGACTGGCTGCAGTAACTCACACGGTAGCCATGATTAAATGGGATGGATGAATAATGGCTTGATCTATTACTGAACCTTTCTATTTTATTGCATATGTCACCATTATTTATAGCCTTATGACTGTTCAGCTACTTCGAAATAACATGAACGGCTTGCGGCGATGACAGGGTGTACCTTGGCCAGTTGCGCAGTGTCAGCGGGCAGATGCTCACCTGCTCAGTCAAATATGAGGCTCATTCACTATAATCAGTTGTTTTGTCTTATGAAAGGAGCAACATTTGTAAACACAGACAAATAAAAAAAATATATATATTGTATTTTAGAGAAGAAAATGTGGATTTCTTAGAGGATAATCCAAATTATCCCAATATTGTTTTTGTTTTTTTTGATACACTTAAATTTGTAAGTATCGTAATTGAATTTTAACACAGCATTTACCCTATCATTAGTAAACATTAGTATATACCCTATGCAGACTTTATTTTTAAGACAATTATATGCATTTACAGCTGCGGTGCTCTAGTGGGCATTTAAGCATTTAAGCATTTACAGCTGCGGTGCTCTAGTGGGCCACATTAATCTACATGGTGAGCAGGATTTGGTCCACAGGTCTTGATTTTGATGCACTATAGACTTGTTTACCAGATTGTGTTGTGAATGTATCTATTGTATAGCGTGAGTTGACCAATCATTAATCAATTATTCATATCTCAACAAAATACACAACAGTGTGACTCTCGAAATTTCCTTTTATCGGCATAATGTACTCTTCGAAAAAATGTGCACATACTTACAGCATCAGGACAACACGGCCAAATGGTTTTGTTGTATTACAATTGGACATGTGTATCTCTTGCGTATCTCCAGTGCTGCTCTTGTTTCTCCCAGAAAAGAGCACAGAACGCAGAGTTCACTTTAATTAGATTTAACACGTGTTCTCACTGTGAACAATACGTCTCATAGCATTTGCATGACAATGCTCTGTAATTGTGCTTCTGTTAATTTGTTTTTAATAGCTAAAGCTGCAGTGGCTTATTATATTAAAAATGAATAACTGTCACTGAGCACTCTCACTCTTGGTGCCTCTCTCTCTCCTTCTTGCTTGCTTTTCTTTTTCTTTTTTCTCCCTTTCGTCTCTTTAATTCTCTCTCCCTAAAAAAAAAAAATCCACAACAATGGAGTTATTCACAAGTACCATTAACCTCCCTGACTTTTCATTGTGTTGTTTTTCCTTGGGGAAATTGAAATCTCACTCATTTTGATGAAGAACTGCAGCAGGTTCTTTGCTGGAGGCCAGGATGCATAGAAGCAGACAACTGATTATGTGAACCTTATCTGAGAAGTAAATAGGACTGGATAATGGTCACCTCCCTCATTTCTTCAAAGCTGTTTTTTTTCAGCCATGTGCTACTAAAACTAAATAAAGAGTGACAGTTTACAGCAGATGGAGGAACATGATGAGCATGGTTGACAAACGAAAGTTTCTACAACACAGAGATAGGACAGGTAAATCAAAACGTCTTCCTCTAGATTTCTCGATAACAAACTTAGTTCAACCAGAAAGTCGAAGATTTAACGATGTAGTTTAAACGCTGCTGTTATTGCCTTAATGTGTTGAAGTTGTATTGATTATTGATCGGAAAACAGGGGGTGGGTGGCATTGGACTGTTCTTGAAAGTACCTTGCTTTATTCAAACTGGCCATCTAGTTCACACGGGAACTCATTGTTGAGTGGATACTGTGTTATATGCGGACGACAGATATGTTTACATTCGCCGGTTGTACACCATATAAGGGGATTGTGCTACATGCTACATTCACTCGCTTTATTGGGGAAACTTTTTGGCTCCCAGGCGTAAGTCAAACTCTTTCTGGCCTAGAGTATGATGATACCACTATGTTAGCGTAGGTGAGTGACATAGGTACGTGTATGCAAGTTCAGACCTACAGCAAAAAACGAGTTACGTTACAGCGCAGGAAGGAACTCAAACTCCGCCATTGGTCTCGTATCGCAGTTCTTTTGTCCACAGCCTGTCTCTCAGTGTAATAAACCGCTCTACAAAACAGCAGTATTCATAGGGGGTATTCTGTAAACGAAAAAAAAAAAAAGTGTAGTGTGACTATATACCTGCTTCAAATTCTGCATCAGTACTGGAGCTTCATTGTTTCCTCAGCCGTGGCTAATGTCTTTGACAGTGAAGCAAATAATTGGAGTATCTACCTGTTCTCCTTCACTCTGCTTCTATCCTCTAACTCTCTGTGCAGTAGTGAGGAGTGAATGTTGATTATCTTCTCCGCAGGATATTCAGAAACATTTCCCCTGAATCTGCGAATGCTCGGTCCAACGCATTTATTCGCTTTTCCCATTGTTGGTCTTTGTTTTGTCTCTAAGACAATGTGTGCTATTGTTGAGATTGACGGGGTCTTGCAATATTTCCTCATTTTAGCTACACAGAGAAACCACCTACGTGGAATTTCTCGATGTTATATTGCACTTTATCTTTTTGCCGACAAACCAGGGAATGGAAATAAACAAGTAAATATTGTACGATTCCCCCGAAAACACAGTTGCAACAGTTCCAAACAGCTGCACTCACTGTCACTCAAACCTGTGATACAGATGATCCTGAAACTAAGCATGAATACGACAAAGCCTTATCTATTGTGCATGCCGTAGTTATAATAGTCATTTTTATTTGTTGAACAACTTTCTGTAGACATTTCTTATTTTTGACCACACTTTAACATGAATCTCCATCCATCCATCCATCCATTTTCAGCCGCTTATCCGTTACCGGGATATTGGCATCAGCAAGTTGATTTCGGTATTGTAAAGGGATGGGGCCAATCCGATCCAATATCAGTATCGGCAGCCGATCCCAAGGTAATTAGCAGATCGGACCGTTCTGATCCAACCTGTAAAGAATTCTGATCCACGAACCTTACAGCCTTCCTGCCGGCAGGAATCAGACAGTTGGATGACTGTAAACTGTGGAATCACTTTCCTAAACAGAACGTGACTCAACAAGATCAGGAAATCCACTCCACATTTTGCAAAAGGAGAGCAGCGCTGACAGTGAAATAAAACAATGAAATGTATGCTTGTTATGGATGTGTGATACAAGGTCAGGCGAGGCCCCTTTTTTATTTATGCTCCAAATATTAATGTTTTTTAACTAAAAAAATGTATTTCCNGGCCTTATACTAACCTCAAGGTGCTTTTTGGGAAATACATGCATGAAATAATAATATTAAAGCAATAGTATTGGAATAGTATCGGTATCGGCCAATATCCAAAATATCGGGATCGGATTTTCTGTAAATATTTTACAATTTATTTACAGAAAAATATGCCATAAATACAACCAATAACAGTAATGAGCTGCAACTTATGTTTTATTATTTGTATTATAATACTTTTGCAGCACATTGGTAGTTAATACGATTGTTTTACAATAGATAAAAAAACAAAAAATAAGGAAAATTATACAAAATACAATTATACATTGTATTTTAATTCTAGAAAATTACGGTATTGTTATGGGACATTGTGTGACATTGGCTAATTTGGCCACACAAATTATTTTTTTTATTTTTTGAAAAAGTAAAATTCTATGCTTTAAAATTTCAAATATGTTTTCAGCGAAACATGGGTAAAAGACATTCCCTCTTAAGTTGTTACCCGTCTTTCTGCATGTGTGTGTGTTTTAACGAGCGATATTGATTGCAGGTGTGTGATTGAGGTCCACATGGATGGCATGAGCTGCCTGATTCCCCACAGCTGCTTTGGGGGAGACCTGCTTGTCGTACATGCAGCAAAACTGTCCCTACTTTGTTGAAAACTTTGGAAACCTTGAAAAACACAACAATTTGTTGTTGTGTCCAGTTTCCTCCAGACCTGGATGTAACAACATTGTCGATCTAAGGCCAAAACAGTATTTACGGCCAAATGGAGCTTGTATTGAAAAGGTAAGTTCAGTCTTTGAAACCTGTCAATGTGATCCTCTCTGGGGACATCTGGTGGCCAAATGCATCTTGAATCTACAACTATAAAACAAAACTTTTATTGTAGTTGCTCTTGATGCATTTACTTTTCCAATACAATAATAAAACAGTTTATAAAGTCTTCTCTGGTCATCACTGTTAAGTGCCACTGGCTTTGGTGGGTTGGTGGTTAAGGAAACGAGCTTGTGTCCAGAAGGTCACAGGTTTGAATCCACCAGCCACCGTCCCCACACACTGCTCCCAGGGTGCTCTGCTTGAGCTGCCCTCTCCTTACCGAGGTGATGGGTTGATGGCAAAGGTTACATCGACAATAAATCACTTTCACTTTGACAAACACAGCACAAAATCCACCAATGATCCACACCATTATTAAAGCATCCAATCAGGTAGCAAAGACGTGATGCAGCGAATAAACCTTTGGACATCGTTGTCCATCCATCCGTCCAGTCATCCATCAATCAATCATTTAACAATTAATCCTCTGCAGGGTTGCCAGAGCCAATCTCAACTGTCAATGGTTGAGGGTGGCGGACATCCTGGACAGTTTGCCAATCCATCGGAGGGTGACATACAAAGACAAACAACCATTCATGCATCTCATTCAAATTTGGTCAGTTTAGAGCAGGGGTGTCAAATATACAGCCCGTGGGCCAAAACGGGCCCGCTTGGGGTTTCAATTCGGCCCGCTTGATGAATTTTGAAAATAGAAAATACACAAAAATCTTGTTTTCAATGTTCAGGAAATACTTGTGTATACTTCTATAATACTTAGTATCCAATTAGTATCTTCTCCTTCATATGCAGCTTTTTAGTTTGGGACTCATGGCTGAAGGGTAGGTACATAGTTATTTTATTGGTACCAACAAAAGTACATTGGAACTAGACCAGATTATATCCTAGTTCCTAGTCCCCCACCCCTACTTTGGGCATCTCTGATCTAATACAACTTTTTTACTTTGTTAAAATACCTGTATTTTGCAAGAGTGAATTTACAGTGCAAATGGAAGAATTGTATTTAAGCATTTCTTCTAAGCATTTGACAGTATTGTCATCTTTACGACCTTCCACACATCATATCAAAAATAGAGTCAAAGTAAAAAAAAAAAAAAAGTTGCTGGGAGCAACAGTCAAAAAAAAAAAAAAACAACAGATAAACAGTAAAAGGATGGAGAAATTCAAATGTGCTCAGGAAAAAAAGGAGCTGAAAGGAAACTTTGCTCCTGTAAACATTCCACATGAGGAAACACAGAAGCATGTAGCGTTTGCAGGAGGGAGTTCACGCAGGAAAGCAGACATGGAGACTGTAGACGAGCTCTCAAAGCAGGAGCACATAACTCCTGCCGGGGATCTGTGCGTGGAAGTGCAAGCAGAAGACAGGGAATCAGGACTGGAATCGTGAACGAGCTACATCTGAAACGGTTGCACGGGCTCAGGAGAATTGCTATAAATCCTTTCATTCATAGAGTGAATGATGAAGGAACTAACCAGCTGCAGCTGGTTTGACCAGGTGAAGGCGATAAAGCTTAATGTCAGGGAGGAGCTGGCGGGAGAGTTTTCCACCAGGTGCGGGTAGGATTTAAAATTGGAGTTTGCTCTAGATGAGCTAACTGTTTGTTTATCCGAACAAGAAACAGTCTATTTCTTATTTTGAAAAAAAAAAAAACTTTAACTACAGTTGCCCAAATGCTAAAAATCTGTCTGTTGTCAGAGATATCCTCACATGTCAGACTCCAGTTTTATGCAGATGACGCCACTAAATACCTCACTAGACCTCACTAAATACAATAACATCATCTTTA